>NC_133111.1:9348950-9493191 GCF_022965805.1 Primulina eburnea
GAAAATGTTTGTGCGTCATAATTTGGAATCAACTTTAATATTTATCAGTGATTTTACTGGGATAAGATATCCTAGATGGAGTTGTATTTCCATGTAGGAATGGATTTTAACGATCTTTTCATCTTCATGATTCGGTTTGCCTTTGCGAATCTGATCTTACTTCACCAATTGACAAGACGGTGGAGATATGCACTGGAATTCATCTCAAATGACTCAGGCTACTCTTTCCAATCTGAAAAGTATCCAAGAAATTTCCTTTGAACATGAAATCTGAGGACACATGGGAAAATCAATGTCTCCGGTTACATTTTAGGGAAACTGTGAGGCCCGTGGCCGAAGAGGGCGGGGGGTGATCGTCGGTGCCATCAGTTGCACGGACAATGAGCGGCTCCTGGCAGGCTTCTAGGTGGAGAGAACATGAATGAACCGACCCACACGGGAATGAGAGAGATTCCGAGACTGTTCAATGTAATGGACTGTGTAGTTGAAGAGGGCTTAAAAGATTTGATTTGTACTACTCATATCACGAAAGTGCATCTTCTTTTCGGTAGCTCATCACATAAAAACTCCAAAGTTAAGCGTGCTTGACTTGGGACAATTTTGAGATGGGTGACCTCCTGGGAAGTTTCTTAGGGTGCGTGTGAGTGAGGACATTGAGGATCAAATGTTCATGGAGTTCTGCAATGATCTGGGGAGAACTTAGGAAATGGTATTCAACCATTGTAACACGAATGGTAATCTTAATCTAACCTTACTGGAACAAGGACGATTTAATCTTTCCGACTTTTTGGGTTTTCAAATTTGTAGTCCTGATGAGCTTGTTAGATTTGTGGACTATGCTTACAAAGTCGTCGGAACTGAAATTTGATGATTCTGTTGCTGTAGATTATTAAGCAATTCAAATGTTGTAGTCAGTTGACTTATATAAAAACCAGCATCACTAATGTAATTTCATGTTTGAAAAGACCCTTCATTACAAAAAAAAAAAAAATAATTCTAATTAGCGGCGGTTTTTTCCGTCGCAAATCATATTAACGACGATTTTAGCGACGGAACTTAACACCGTCGCTAAAGTCACCATCACAATATCCGACGGTTTTTCAAAAAATTAGTGACGATTTTGAGTAGATAAACCATCGCTAGTTAGCAACGATTTTTTATATAAACCGTCGTCAATTTAGTAATGGATTATGGCAAAAACCGTCGTTAATTAACGAAAGTTTTTGACTAAATCGTCGCTAATTAGTGGCTGCATATGACAAAACCAGTCGCTAAGCGGATATGACAAAAACTGTCGCAAAACACGTCGCTAATTAGCGACGGTTTAGTCAAAAACCGTAATCAAATCCGTGAATTTTTATTTTAGCTCAATCGAATACTCTTAACCCTTTGACTGGAAATTGATTCGCATCATTATTCATTTGTTCTATCTCATCGAAAATTTGTAATTATTAAAACTGTCATTGAGAGTTTATTAAATGAATCGTGTAAAACATCTGGTAAAACTTTATTACAAGAATTCTAAAAAAAATTATATATATACGAATTATGTAAGGCTCGAAGATTTAGTTATCATAATCAGAGGGATTTGTTGATAATTAAGATGATTGTAGATGTATTTCATTGGACTAGAAAAGAAAGGGAAATGTATAATAAAGATGTGAATGATAGTCAAAAGAATAAGTAAGGTCGAAGCTATGGCGCACATGCGCGAAGGAGTGCGCGCATATGCATGAGAATTCCAGTAGCATTGGCGCATATGCGCGGAAAGAGTGGCGCATATGCGACATGTACAGCAACCTTGGCGCATATGCGCGAGAGTAGTGGCGCATATGCGCGGAGCGTCCAGAACCATTGGCGCATATGCGCGAGTTTAGTGGCGCATATGCGCGAGTGCTAAATCTGCCGAGACAGTAGGTTCGGCGCATATGCGCGAGTAATGCCGCGCATATGCGCGAGACGTGTATTTCAAAGGATTTGCCATGTGTCTTGAATCATGCAAGATATATATACAAAGGCCTCGATTCTTTCCTTCATTTCAGCAGAAGCATTCGAAAAGGCTGAGGGAAAAGCTTCATTTCTTCTTCCTTTCAAATTGTGCTCTTGCAAGATTTAGCAACCCAAATTTAAATCCGACTGCGGTTTTGAGCTTCTCTCTTCATTATCTACAAAGTGATGTAAGTTTTATGTAATTTCAACAAGTTTCGAAATTCAGATGTTTGGGAAATGAGAATATGATAGTTATATTGTGTTCTTGACATATTGAGCATGATATAATTGAAAACGGATCAAAGAAATGATATCATATGCATTTCCTATGAATTTCAGTATGGTTTATGAATTGTTGGGATAGAATTATTGTGTTTTGGATGAATATTGTATTGGATTATGATTGAGAATAAGATAGTGTTGATATCTGTTAAGAATTGGATTGACCGGTATCGAGAATTGCGTCGTTATGCCGTCAAATTGTATCGAGATCACGTAGTGACTTGGTTATGTGTTGATTTAGATTAGAGATTGATAGATTGTATATCAACATTTCCATTTCAGATTCGTATTGACGACCGTGACAGCGATTCTACGACGAAAGGTATAGTACATGTTTTGTTTGGGGAATCACGACTCAAATGAGATCACATTTGAGTTTCCCAACCAAAATCACATACTTGTTTTATTGTTCATACCTTGATATGATTATGATTGTTATAGATTGGTTTATAGAACTTGTATGCAGATCTTGCTATGCTTTGTTTACAGATCGTGTAGCATTGCATTATGCTTGTTTGCAGATTTTGTATTCATGCATTAAGATAGGGCAGTCTGGAGATCAGGCAGACTATTAGATGTTCGGCGATATCTCAGCTTAGTGGAAGATCACCGCCCCTATTGTAGACGCGAATACAGATCAGGCCGAAGTCTAGGAATAAGACGTACAACACCTCGATTGGTAGGGTAGGTGACAGCCAGTGACGTCTTATTCACAACGGGATCCCTAGAGTTTTAGTCGAGTCGCGTCTAGACATGATTAGACTCGCATTGCATGATTATATATGAATGACATTCATATTAGCATGTTTCATGTTTTAGATTGTTTTAATGCATGTTACATGTTTATACTGGGATTTGTTCTCACCGGTTTTCCGGCTGTTGTTATGTCTGTATGTGTGCATAACAACAGGTGGGGCAGGATCTGGGTCGAGACAGAGATGATCGTGTTAGCGTGGAGATCACGGGCGTAGCAGATGGACCAGTAGTTGTCTTTTATTACGTACTGTCTTTTAATATTGTTTAGTTGAGGACATACAGAATAAGACATGTATTGTGTTTGTATGTTGTAAATTTAATAAAGAACTTATCTTGTTTAATTACATTTGATTAAATGTAAAAGCGAAAAATTTGACCCACATTTTAGAATAACGATCCATTTAATCCCAAGAAAAAGAATTAGAGCCCGGGTCCCCACAACAGGTGGTATCAGAGCCGAGAGTTCCTTTAGACTGAGATAGGATAGAATGAGCGGGGTAGATTGAGTCTTCTTCCTTGCTTTATGATGTGCTAGCATGATTATTGCTTTCCTTATTACATGTTGTTGTTATTTGATTTCTTTCAGCATGTGATTGACTGAATCAGAACTGATTCTAGATCAGAGGTAACTGATTAGAGGATGGCTGAGACAGTTGTATATCTTGTATACTAATCCTTGGGATTATTAGATATGCCGCCTAGAAGAGCAACAGTACCTCTACGACCAGCAGCGCCAGAACAGGGGAGCACATCCGGAGATCTTATGGATGTTACGGCAACCCCTATGGAGACGTTGCTGAAGCGATTCCAATCCTTTCGACCTCCCACATTAAAAGGTACCGAGAATGCCATCGAGTGCGAAAGTTGGCTTGAGGATATTGAAATGTTATTCGACTCTTTGGAGTACAGTGACGAGAAGAGAATAAAGCTAATTGGCCATCAATTGCAAGATATAGCCAAGAATTGGTGGTTGAACATTAGGAGAGCTTTAGAGCAGCGGGGTACCGAGATTACTTGGAAGGGATTCAAGACGGAGTTCTATCAGCATTTCTTTCCCATCTCCTATCGCAAGGATAAAGGTGCTGAATTTGCCAATCTAAGGCAAGGGCCACTGAACATTGAGGAGTACGTTGCCAAATTCTCTTCTTTGCTTCGTTTTGCACCCCATGTTTCAGGTAGTGACGAGGCAGTGGCGGACCAATTCATAAATGGCTTGAACCCGGACATCTTTACCTTAGTAAACACGGGAAGACCTAATACTTTTGCGGATGCATTGAATCGAGCCAAGGGTGCAGAAGCAGGATTGTTGAGGCAGCGGAGTGCTCCTTATGTTGCTCCGATACCAAGACCACCAGCACCTACCATTACACCCCCTCCAAGATTTGATAGTGGCGGTAGTAGCAGTGGTAGAAAGGAACAGCTGAAGGCGAAGGGGAAACAGTTTAAGCGACCTGGGAGCAGTTCGTCGAGCTCCAGCGGATCAAGACAGACTGGTTTTGATCAAAGTTCAAGGACTTCAGGTGTCTACTGTAATTCTTGCGGAGGTAGGCATGCGACTGAACAATGCCAAGGAGTTACAGGCCGATGTAACCTTTGTAGGCAACCGGGGCATTTTGCCAAAGTCTGTCCACAGAGAAGTGTCCAGCAATTCCAGAGTGGAAGAGCCTCCGGTTCCGTACCTCAGCTTGAGCGGCAGGCATCATCAGTCCACTCTTTTCAGCCCCCACTAGCACCGACTCCACCCAGAGGCCGAGGTAGTCAGACGGTGAGTCAACCTCCGAGGCAACAGGCCCAAGTGTTTGCATTGACCGAAGAGCAAGCACAAGATGCACCAGATGATGTTATAGCAGGTAATTGTCTCCTTTATGGTTATCCTGCTTATATCTTGATAGATACAGGTGCATCGCATACATTCATTTCAGAGCGATTTGCATTGTTGCATTCTTTGCCTGTTGAGTCTTTGCTAGATGTTGTGTCTATTAATTCTCCGTTGGGAAATGGATTGATATCTGTAACTACGGTTAGACATTGCATTCTACAGTTTGAGGGGCATGAGATTGACCTAGATTGTATAGTATTGGGTCTAGCTGATTTTGATTGTATAGTCGGTATTGACATGCTAACGAAGTACAGAGCTACCGAGGATTGTTTCCACAAGATTGTCAGATTCAGACCCGAGATGACAGACGAGTGGAAATTCTACGGGAAGGGTTCCAGATCTCGGATTCCCTTTATTTCGGCTCTTACTATGAACAGATTGTTACAAAAAGGAGCAGATGGTTTCTTTATTTATGCTGTAGATATGCAGAAGTCGAGCCCGGCATTGGCGGATTTGCCAGTAGTACGGGAATTTCCAGATATTTTTCCAGATGAAATCCCAGGATTACCTCCGGTTCGAGAGGTAGATTTTAGCATTGAACTTGTACCAGGTACCGTTCCTATTTCGAGAGCTCCGTATAGGATGACACCTATTGAACTAAAAGAATTGAAAGCACAATTAGAAGATCTTCTAGCCAAGGGATATATCAGACCTAGTGTATCTCCTTGGGGCGCTCCGGTGCTGTTTGTGCGAAAGAAAGACGGTTCGATGCGATTGTGTATAGACTACCGGCAACTGAATAAGGCAACAATCAAGAATAAATATCTATTGCCTAGGATCGATGATTTATTTGATCAATTGCAGGGATCATCGGTTTATTCTAAGATTGATTTGCGTTCTGGGTATCATCAGCTCAGAGTTCGAGATATAGACATACCAAAGACAGCATTTCGAACCAGGTATGGACATTACGAATTTATTGTCATGCCTTTTGGTTTAACAAATGCTCCAGCGGTATTTATGGGCTTGATGAATCAAGTGTTTCAGAGGTATTTAGATGATTTTGTGATCGTTTTCATAGATGATATTCTGGTGTATTCTAAGAACAGGAATGAGCATGAAGAGCATCTCAGAATTGTGTTGCAGACAGTAAGAAATGAGAGATTGTATGCTAAATTGTCAAAATGTGAATTTTGGTTGAATCGAGTTGTATTCTTGGGACACATTATATCTGGAGATGGTATTTCTGTAGATCCGAGTAAAGTTGAAGCTGTGATCAGTTGGTCGAGGCCGACTTCTGTACCAGAAATACGCAGTTTCATGGGCCTAGCCGGATACTATAGAAGATTTATCAAGGATTTCTCCAGCATTGCAAAGCCAATAACTCAATTGACGCAAAAGAATGCACCATTTGTTTGGTCCGAGGAGTGCGAGTCTAGCTTTCTAGAGTTGAAGAAAAGGCTGACCAGTGCTCCAGTACTGACGATACCTTCAGGTACGGGTGATTTCGTTGCATATTGTGATGCTTCTCATAGAGGTTTGGGATGTGTTCTTATGCAGCGAGGCCATGTGATCGCATACGCCTCGAGACAATTGAAGCCACACGAGATCCGATACCCCATTCATGATCTGGAATTGGCGGCTATCGTATTTGCATTAAAGATTTGGCGTCATTATCTCTACGGCGAAAAATTTGAGATCTTTTCCGATCACAAGAGCCTAAAGTACCTATTTTCTCAATCAGAACTGAACATGAGGCAGCGTAGATGGCTTGATCTTTTGAAAGATTTTGACTGTGAAATCAAATATTATCCAGGGAAGTCAAATGCAGCAGCAGATGCCTTGAGTCGTAAGGTATGTTCTTTGTCCTTATCGACGATAGGTGTTAACAAGTTAGTTGAAAATTGATGTACATCTGGATTAGAATTTGATACAGATAGTAAGCCACTACGACTTTTTACGATCCAAGTTGAGCCCAATTTAATTATAAGGATCAAGGAAGCACAAAGAACTGATCAGAATGTGCAGAAATCAATCCAAATGGTCAGATCAGGGCATGTATCAGAATATCAGGTACGAGATCATGTGTTGTACGTGAATAACCGTCTAGTTGTGCCAGATGTTGCAGATTTGAGACAGCAGATTCTGACAGAGGCACATTGTAGTCGGTTCAGCATTCATCCGGGTGGCAGGAAGATGTACAACGACTTGAAGACACAGTTCTGGTGGAAACAAATGAAGTCAGACATTGCCGAATTTGTGTCTAAGTGTTTGAACTGCCAACAGGTGAAAGCCGAGAGGAAGAAGCCTGGTGGATTACTTCAAAGTTTAGCCATTCCAGAATGGAAATGGGATCACATTTCCATGGATTTTGTGACGAAGTTACCACGATCATCCAGAGGCTGCGATGCGATTTGGGTTATTATTGACAGATTGACCAAATCTGCTTGTTTCATCCCATACAGAATGACGTATAGACAGGATCAGATGGCGGAGATTTATATTCGTGAGGTAGTCAGATTGCATGGAGTGCCGAAGTCTATCGTAGCAGATCGTGATCCACGATTCACTTCACACTTCTGGCACAGTTTACAGCAGGCCCTAGGTACGACATTACACCTGAGTACTGCTTACCATCCTCAGACAGACGGACAGTCAGAGCGGACTATCCAGACTTTAGAGGATATGTTGAGAGCCGTCGTGCTAGATTTTGGCATTGGTTGGCAAGATTCCCTACCTCTTTGCGAATTCTCTTACAATAATAGCTATCAGACGAGTATCGAGATGGCACCGTTTGAAGCTTTGTATGGCAAAAAGTGCAGATCTCCGCTATACTGGGATGACGTTTCAGAAGTACCAGAACTTGGGCCAGATATGATTCGTGACATGACAGAGAAGGTGAAACTCATTCAGAAGAGGATGAAGACAGCACAAGATCGACAAGCAAAGTATGCCAATATCAGACGTAGACCATTAGTTTTTGAGGCGGGAGATAGAGTATTCTTAAAGATTTCTCCATTCAGAGGCGTTGTTCGATTTGGCAAACGCGGGAAACTATCTCCTCGATACATTGGTCCTAACGAGATTCTTGAGAAGATTGGCGATCGAGCTTATCGACTTGCACTTCCTCCTTCTCTATCTGGGATACATGATGTCTTTCATGTATCGATGTTGCGTAAGTATATGCCAGATGTTTCTCATGTCATTCAACCTGACGAAGCTGAACTTGATCAGACATTGAGCTATGTGGAACAACCGATACAGATTCTTGATCGGAAAGAAAAGAAGCTCAGAACGAAGAATATTCCACTCGTGAAAGTTCAGTGGAGTCGTCATGGCATTGAGGAAGCGACTTGGGAGACAGAAGCCAACATGCGACAGAAACACCCTGAATTATTTCAATAATGTAAGTATTGATCTAACTTTGATATTATTACTTTTGATGCTTTGATTGATAGAATGATGTGCGATTTCGAGGGCGAAATCATTTCTTAGAGGGGGAGAAATGTAAGGCTCGAAGATTTAGTTATCATAATCAGAGGGATTTGTTGATAATTAAGATGATTGTAGATGTATTTCATTGGACTAGAAAAGAAAGGGAAATGTATAATAAAGATGTGAAAGATAGTCAAAAGAATAAGTAAGGTCGAAGCTATGGCGCACATGCGCGAAGGAGTGCGCGCATATGCATGAGAATTCCAGTAGCATTGGCGCATATGCGCGGAAAGAGTGGCGCATATGCGCGACATGTACAGCAGCCTTGGCGCATATGCGCGAGAGTAGTGGCGCATATGCGCGGAGCGTCCAGAACCATTGGCGCATATGCGCGAGTTTAGTGGCGCATATGCGCGAGTGCTAAATCTGCCGAGACAGTAGGTTCGGCGCATATGCGCGAGTAATGCCGCGCATATGCGCGAGACGTGTATTTCAAAGGATTTTCCATGTGTCTTGAATCATGCAAGATATATATACAAAGGCCTCGATTCTTTCCTTCATTTCAGCAGAAGCATTCGAAAAGGCTGAGGGAAAAGCTTCATTTCTTCTTCCTTTCAAATTGTGCTCTTGCAAGATTTAGCAACCCAAATTTAAATCCGACTGCGGTTTTGAGCTTCTCTCTTCATTATCTACAAAGTGATGTAAGTTTTATGTAATTTCAACAAGTTTCGAAATTCAGATGTTTGGGAAATGAGAATATGATAGTTATATTGTGTTCTTGACATATTGAGCATGATATAATTGAAAACGGATCAAAGAAATGATATCATATGCATTTCCTATGAATTTCAGTATGGTTTATGAATTGTTGGGATAGAATTATTGTGTTTTGGATGAATATTGTATTGGATTATGATTGAGAATAAGATAGTGTTGATATCTGTTAAGAATTGGATTGACCGGTATCGAGAATTGCGTCGTTATGCCGTCAAATTGTATCGAGATCACGTAGTGACTTGGTTATGTGTTGATTTAGATTAGAGATTGATAGATTGTATATCAACATTTCCATTTCAGATTCGTATTGACGACCGTGACAGCGATTCTACGACGAAAGGTATAGTACATGTTTTGTTTGGGGAATCACGACTCAAATGAGATCACATTTGAGTTTCCCAACCAAAATCACATACTTGTTTTATTGTTCATACCTTGATATGATTATGATTGTTATAGATTGGTTTATAGAACTTGTATGCAGATCTTGCTATGCTTTGTTTACAGATCGTGTAGCATTGCATTATGCTTGTTTGCAGATTTTGTATTCATGCATTAAGATAGGGCAGTCTGGAGATCAGGCAGACTACTAGATGTTCGGCGATATCTCAGCTTAGGGGAAGATCACCGCCCCTATTGTAGACGCGGATACAGATCAGGCCGAAGTCTAGGAATAAGACGTACAACACCTCGATTGGTAGGGTAGGTGACAGCCAGTGACGTCTTATTCACAACGGGATCCCTAGAGTTTTAGTCGAGTCGCGTCTAGACATGATTAGACCCGCATTGCATGATTATATATGAATGACATTCATATTAGCATGTTTCATGTTTTAGATTGTTTTAATGCATGTTACATGTTTATACTGGGATTTGTTCTCACCGGTTTTCCGGCTGTTGTTATGTCTGTATGTGTGCATAACAACAGGTGGGGCAGGATCTGGGTCGAGACAGAGATGATCGTGTTAGCGTGGAGATCACGGGCGTAGCAGATGGACCAGTAGTTGTCTTTTATTACGTACTGTCTTTTAATATTGTTTAGTTGAGGACATACAGAATAAGACATGTATTGTGTTTGTATGTTGTAAATTTAATAAAGAACTTATGCTTGTTTAATTACATTTGATTAAATGTAAAAGCGAAAAATTTGACCCACATTTTAGAATAACGATCCATTTAATCCCAAGAAAAAGAATTAGAGCCCGGGTCCCCACAAATTAAGTAGTAAATCAAGTTAATACGAGGGTTGAATTCTTAAATTAATTGAATTCAATGTAGTGCCTTTGATTCCTTAAAAGTCATTCACAGACCTTGCTTTCACCATTTTTAATTATTTTTTAAATTATAAAAATCAAACAGAACATCATATTTTTTGTTTTTTTTTAAATCTAAATAATTTTAAATACAATAATATAATTTTATACTATGTATAATAGTGTAGGTTGATGAGATTTGTGTTAAAGTAAAGAAGAAATAGTGCAGAAGCAAAAGCTAATCTTATTTCGGAATTCTTCAATGAATGTTCTCGTATAATTTAGTATATATACAGAGAAGCAAAATCGTGTATCTCATTTGTGTGTGGCTAAAAGCGTGTTTCCACTTATCTACCAACACTCCCTCTCAAGATTGGTGTAGATTCAAGACACCAATCTTGGACAGTAAATAGGAATGTTGTTCGCGACTCAATCCCTTATTAAGACATCTGTAAGCTGTTCAGTCGTAGAAATATAGGCAGTGCGGATCACACCAGTCTTGATTTTGTCCCTAATCAAATGACAATCAATTTCTATGATTCTAGTGCGTTCGTGATACAATGGGTTCGCAGCGATATGTAATGCCGCCTGTTTATCACAAAATAGTGTTGGAGGTGCAAGCAATACCACCCCCATATCACTAAGTAAGCCAATGATCCAAGTAATTTCACATGTGATGCTTGCCACAGCTCAATATTCCGCTTCTGCCGAAGAACGTGACACGGTGCTTTGCTTCTTAGGCTTCCAAGAGATCAAAGAACTTCCCAACTTCACACAATAGCCCGTGACAGAGCGACGAGTCATTGGACATGCAGCCCAGTCGGAATCGCAATAGGCCTGGAGAGAAAAAGAACTACTGGCAGATAAAAATATCCCTAAGCCTGGGGCAGACTTCAAATACCATAACACACGGAATGCAGCAGCCATACGAGATTTCTTTGGTGCATGCATAAACTGGCTAAGGACTTGCACAGCATAACAAATATCAGGCCTTGTGACTGTCAGATAGATGAGCCTACCAACCAACCTCTTATAAGTATCAGGAGTGGACAATAAAGAATCAGTAAGAGCAGAGTGAGAGCTCTGCTGAGTAAGTTCATCCAGCTCGTGACTAGTCAATTTGAGATGTTTCACAACAGGAGTATCACAAGGTTTAGCACCTGTCAAACTAGAATCAGCGAGCAACTCTAGCACAAACTTTCGTTGATTGAGGTAAATCCCCACCTTGGACCGAGCTACCTCTATACCAAGGAAATAACGCAACGAGCCAAGGTCTTTAATGTGAATTTTGGAATCAAGTAAACCTTTAAATCTGATATAGCTTTCTCATCACTCCCAGTAACAATAATATCATCGGCGTAGACTAACAACAAAGTGATATGAATTGAATCATGTTTAACAAAAAGAGAGTGATCATGGGCGGACTGAGCAAATCCAGCAAGTTTCATAACACAAGCAAATTTAGTGTTCCATTGTCTAGAGGCTTGTTTAAGGCCATATAGGGACTTGAGCAACCAACAAACGAGCTGCTCCCCCTGAGGAGAATACCCCTGTGGTACTCGCATATATACCTCTTCATCCAAATCACCTTGGAGAAAGGCATTAGTGACATCTATTTGGTAAAGAGGCCATTGTTTTGCAGCTGCAACACTCAACAAACATCTTATTGTGACGATTTTAGCCGTAGGCGAAAAGGTGTCATGATAATCTATCCCTTCTTGTTGTGTATAACCTTTGGCTACAAGACGGGCTTTAAAACGATCAACGGTCCCATCCGGATGGCGTTTAATTTTATACACCCACCTAAAACCAATAGGTTTCTTCCCAACAAGTAGCTGAACTAAATACCAGGTGTGGTTTGATTCTAAAGCCGCTAGTTCTAAGTCCATGGCTGCCTTCCATCAAGAATCTAAAATGGCCTCACGATAAGAACTAGGCTCTTTATCCAAAGAAATAGATGCCAAAAAGCTTTGATATGGTTGGGAAAATTTTGAATAAGTAAGATATCGAGTGAGGTGATATGAAGAAGAAGCCAGATTACTATGAGACAAAGTGGGGCAGGAAAAATCCTTAGTCCAGACAGGAGGCTTGGGAGCACGCAAAGATTTTCGTGGTGGCTGGGGAATAGATACAGCAAGTGGGACGTCATGAATGGCTGGACCATCGAAAGTAGGAGATGGTGCAAAGGAAGTCACCCCAACCAGGTCTGAGGGAGGTGAAGAAAAGTCAGGAATAACAGTTGAAGGAAAAATCAGGAGAGGATAATCGGGAGTGGCAAAGGAAAAAAGATGCTCTCATGAAAAACAACATCTCGGGAGACAAAAAACTTTCGTGTATCAAGGCTCATTACTTTGTACCCCTTTTGATTGTTGGAATAGCCCAAAAACAACACAAGCACTTGCTCGAGCAGAAAATTTATCTTTATGAGTCAAGGATGTTACGTAACACAAACAACCAAAGACACGAAGGTGACAAAATGATGGAGTTTTATGGAATAAGACTTCATGTGGTGTCCTATTTTTCAGCAATGGAGTAGGGGTGCGATTAATGAGATAACAGGCAGTCAAGACACACTACCCCCAGAATTTCAAAGGTAAAGAAGATTGGAAAAGCAGGGCTCGGGCAACATCAAGTATATGCCTATGTTTGCGTTCCACAACTCCATTTTGTTGTGGAGTGTATGGGCAAGAACTTTGATGCACAATACCTAAAGAGTCAAACAACAAAGTACATTCACTTTTGAAAAAATCACTCGCATTGTCAGTTCGAATGATTTTCACAAGGGTGGAGAATTGAGTTTTGACAAGTTGGAAGAAGTTTCTAAGAAGGCGTAACACATCAACTTTAAAATGCATGAGATAAACCCACGTCGTCTTTGAAAAATCATCAACTATAGTGAGAAAATATTTCTCACCATTACATGTAGGAGTGTGAAAAAGCCCCCATATATCGACATGAGCCAGTGCAAAGTAACAAGAAGATTTAGACAAGCTCATCGATGGAAACCGAATTCTAGTTTGTTTAGACAATGGGCAAACAGAACAATGAGGAAACCTTATAGATTTTGGTATAAAAGGAATTAAATGCATTCGAGACAAAGGCATGTGTCCTAAACGCTTATGCCAAACAAAAGATTCATCAGAAACCTTAGGCAAAGCACTGTAATTATGAACAGAATTATTACAAAGAAAATTAAGAAAGGAAACATAAGGTACTTGGTTGGATTTTGAATTTGAAAAGAATCTTGTGTCAAGATGATATAGGCCATTGAACTCTTTACCAATCCCCATTAATCTCCCAGTCTTGAGGTCCTGAAATAAGCAAAAAATGTGGATAAAGTGTGACAAAGTAATTATGATATTTGGTGAATTTGGATATGGAGAGTAGATTGAAGTTGAAATCTGGCATATGTAACACATGATTAAGAGTGAGAGAGTCAGTAAGGGATACAGATCCTATCTTATTCACAAGAGCCTTGCTATCATTTTGCAATCTCACAAACCTAGATGAAGGAGCCACAGAACTAGAACTTCGCAAAAGACTGGAATCACCAACCATATGTTCATTTGCACCACTGTCAATGATCCAATGAGAAAATAAATTCGGTTTAGCAGATGTACCTTCCATGTTGACTGCTGGTTTAGCTGGAGATTGAATTTTGCAAGTTCCCAACAACTTCAAAATTTCGGCATACTGAGCAGGTGTAAAGATGGATGGGACAGTGGTGCTTTTGTCATCTATGTTAGTCAAAGGGAAAGCCTCCACCTGCGCACCATCTGTCAAATTTGCAGATGGCCTATGAATTCGAGGATTATCCCTGTAAATCTTTCCATTATGGCCCTTCTTACCAGGAGGAGCTTTGTACAGTCTATGGCTTGGGGGATAACCAACAAGCTTATAATAAAATTCTCGAGTGTGACCATTCCAGTTACAGTAGTCACATGTTAAGACATCCATTTTTTTGATAATTTGGCTTGCTTTGTACAGAAAAAACAGCTACTGATGGAGGCTTTGCCGTGGACAAGGATCTATGTGATTCTTCTTGAGATACGATCGAAAAAGCTTGACCAACAGAGAGTAGAGGGCTCATCATTAGGATTAGGCTTCGAATTGAGGTATAACTTTAATTTAATCCCATCAGAAATTGCAATAATCTTTGTTGTTGATCATGTGCAACGTATTGCCTTGCTGTGGCGCATTCGAATGAAGGAAGCACAACCAACGACGAATACTCATCCCACAATTGTTTCAGCCGCCAATAGTAACTTGACACACTGTTACTAGCTTGTGCCAACCTGCCAATGTCCCGGTGCAAAGAGAAAATACTTGAACCATTAACTTTATCATATTGCTCCTTGAGATCGGACCAAACTGAAGATGCATCTATTGGTTATACGATTCCTCCAAAGATTTCTTTTGACACTGAATTCATAATCCAAGACAACACTAACGCATTACATCTCTCCCATGGATGTAATGTAGGTTGTTCAAACGTAGGTCTTTGACATCTTCCATCGATGAATCTTGTTTTATTTTTAGCTCGCAAAGCGATGAGCATTGCTCGACTCCGTACTCCATAATTATCAGTGCCTACCAATTGCTCAGTAATAAGACTCATACCAGGTGTATCAGAAGGATGTATGTAGAGTGGATCATTGAAGCCGAATTTAACCGCCATGGGAGAAACTTGCAGAACAACAGATCTCAGACGAAATAACTCGCAAAGGAATTGAAGAAGCTCGCAGACAGATTCTCAAATCTGCACTATATTGGAGCTATGAATTTAAAAAAAAAAACAAGGATCGTAGAAAAATCAGAGCAAGATCGACAATAATCGCTCTGATACCATGTTAAAGTAAAGAAGAAATAGTGCGGAAGCAAAAGCTAATCTTATTTCTGAATTCTTCAATGAATGTTCTCGTACAAGTTTAGTATATATATATATACAGAGAAGCACAATCGTGTATCTCATTTGTGTGTGGCTAAAAGCGTGTTTCCACTTATCTACCAACAATTTGTAGACTTGAGCATAGCCATAAGAATTATATACGTCCCGAAGAAATCACGGACGAATTTTGTTTGTTTATATTAAGGGGAATTTGTCAAAAAATCCCTATTTCCATTCTCAACCTTCTCTTTACTCCCTAACCCACTAAAACTTTGTTTCAACTCCCCATATCTCTCGAACTTCCAAATTTGCCCTTATATCTTCATTTTAAATAATTGATTTTTTCTTTTGTAAATAATGGCCCATCATGCTTCCGAAAATAAAATTAAATCTTTTACCTCTTTGACCGGAGTATCACCGGGTTATATCCACCGGATTTTACGAACTGCTCCTCACAGTCCAACCACACGATCGCAACCGATGGTTCCTAAGCAGATTCCTTCAGCAATACTTGGCACAAATCTAATTTGTTTCCTACCTTAGAGTGTATAGTAAAAGAAAAATTTTTGAAAATAATACATGAGAGGGGCTAAGAGCAAAGATCTCTTTATTCAAACACAGAACATTTATTATTACATAGTAACCTCCTGTAGAGGAGGAGAAACTTGTTTAGCTACTACTCGTAGCTGTACTTCCTACACACATAAACTTGAAAGGGAAAATATTACAAATGTTTTGAAGAAAAATGAAGAGGTTGATCGATGCCTTCATCTTCCTTCTGCTTCTTTATTTATAGAAGGCTCCTTCAGATTTAAAACTCGGACTTCAAATCTTCATAAGCCTTTACAGCTTGCTTGGGGACTATATAGTGGTTGAGTGGTCCCTCCATGACCTGTCTTTTTTCTAGATTATTAATCTAGAAATTAACTTCTCGTCTTCTTTTATCTCCCTGAGATACCATTGACGATGAGTATACAAGATATCTGTGATAATTTCGTCTCCTTTTTCCTAGAAACGTTGGACTAGCCATTTAAGCGCATCCGCCTGCTTTCTCTTGTAATTGATCCTTCTTTTCAAAACTTTCAGATATAAACGGTACATTTTTAAGTTTTGATTTCGGTGTGTTTAACTGGTTCCATTTACCCTTATTTATAGTGTAAAGTTTGGGTCCAGTTTACTTGTTTTTCTTTATTGGATTCCTTTTTTTAAATAAAGTATCCAATGTTCTTTCGTCTTTTACCACTCATTAGTGGTTTTCTGTGTCATCTACCACCTATTATTGGTGGTCCTTGTCCTTCCACTCACATGATTTTTCATATGGTGGTCCTTCTTTTCTTGGTGGGATGCTCACATGTTCCTTTTAACTTTGTCGAGGAATCTTTGGCTTTCGGTTTCCTCGAGAAAAACGTGAATGTGGTCCCTCCACACTTGTACTTGTATCGGTAAAGTGTTTCCGATCAGATCTCGGCTTGAATCCTTTACCGAATTCTGGTTCCTTCTGGTTCTGGCATTCTGGACAGATGTTTTCAAACCATCTTCCTATATGTTCCATATTACAGAATTTCCGACGAGTTTCTTTACTTGCCGGCATCTTGCTATTCCACAAAAGATTTCTCTTTTTCTCAAATAAATCTTCTGCAAAACTTGTTGTTTTTCCTGTCATAGTATTTAACAGGAATGATCCGTTCACTGAATGATTATAAAATTTGATCAGGAACTTGACTTTGTCCATCTCAGTGAGACAGACCCATAAACCCCAAGCTCTTCTGGTAGAAATATCATCTTCAGTAATTGAAGCAACCAGGGGTGTTTCTTCTGTTGGAGGATCTTTGATAAATTTTTGAATATTTGAATATGGCCTCCTTAACTTGATGAAATGAAAGGCTTCGTGAGAACCTTTCCCTGCTGGTTCCGGTGCTACACTGAAAAAGTATAGCTCCAAAACATCTCCTCTGGACAAATAATCATTATTCGCTCACGTTTTGTGAACAGCTTCCTGGATCCACTTTGGTAGACTTGAGATTTCCGGAAAGCTGGGTGAAGTAGTATAAACTGAGGCAAGAGCCCCGAATTCATACCATGCCTTGACCTCCTTTGGATATGAATTTTGTTTCATCCATACGCTGGGATATTTTCCTGAAACATCAACCCTGTTGGTAGTTGGGTTAATGCCAATACGTGTTTTCAATTTCTCCCAATTATGCTCATAAACCTGAAATGGAGAAATTACACTTTCATTATTATCAACCTTAGTTTTGCCTTTGTCAATACGAGGCCTAAGGTTGATCTCTCCCTCTTCGCTCCCCGAGGTGAAGGGTTGACTTGAGGACTCAAGATAAGGATCAGGAGTCTTAATTTTTGTTTTAGCCGACTCATCTGGTGATGATCCCGACTTAACACTTGTGCAAGGGGTATTGGAATCCCCCGCTACAGGTATAGAGTCCTGTACTCGAAAACTCTCCATTTGGGAAACCAGTGGTTTCTCAATGCCTTGGAGGATAGGCCTTTGCATTACAGACCATAACTGAGTATATGCCTGTAAACATCCTGTAATTCGATCAGAGACAATTCTCTTATCAGCTTGTTGTAGCCTTCCCGCAACTTCTGCGTTTACAGCTAACTTGTTGAACTCGGTCTGAAGCATTTCAAGGTGTTCCCTTAAATACCTCTGCATCTTGATAATAGCATCAATGTCAATGCTGTCCATCTCTTGTCAAAAAATCTGCAAGAATATTTTCATGAGATTTGATTATCACAATATCAAAAATATAATTCTGACATAGTGCTTGCCATCGCAATAATCTAGCCTTCTCAGGTTTAGACTCGATTCTATTCCTTAAAAAAGCTTTAACTTGTGTGTTATCAAGTTTCAAAGTGAATTTCTTTGCAAGTAGAAATAATGACCATTTTTCAAAAGCCCTTTTTACTGCATAAAATTCCTTCTCGTTGATATGTCATCTAATGGCTTCTGCATCTGAGAATAACCCGCTGCAATATCTACATGGTTGTTCTCCCTCTGGTGTGAGCTTAGTAAGAACGGCTGCCCACCAATGATCACTGAAATTTGGGTATAATACCAGATCATCTTCATCTTGAGGAATTGTCATCTTTGGAAGATTTTTACAAACCTTCTTTAAATGGATAAGTCCTTCTGTGTGTTCTTTTGTCCATATAAATTTTGCATCTTTTTTCAATAATGGACTGAACACCTTCCTGTGTTTTGCTAGGTTTTTGATAAACATCCCAGCAAAATTAACAACTCCTAAGAAACTTTGAAGTTGCTTCTTGTCTTTAAGATTTTCTGGAAAATTCTGCACCTTTTCTACTATGTGCTCTTGCAGAATTATTCATGTCTCATCGATTTCAATTTCGAGGAATTCAATCTTTCTTGTAGCAATGACTGCTTTCTTTTCAGATAAAACCAGTCCTTCTTTCTTGCAAACATTAGAGAAAATCTCCAAATGTTTAACATGCTCATTCATATATTTAGATGCTATTAAAACATCATCAATATAAATAAACATAAACTTAAAATAATCTTTAAAAAGATTATCCATCTTTCTTTGAAATATCTGGGGTGAGTTAGCTAATCCCATCGGTAACACTTCCCAAATATAATGTCCTTGAGGTGTGGAGAAAGCTGTGAATTTCTTGCTTTCTTCCTGCTACCGAATCTGATAGAATCCGGATTTGCAATCGAATTTAGAGAATATCTTGGCATTGCGAATGCAACTTATCAAGTGTTCTCTACTAGGTATAAAATACCCATCAAACTCCAGAATTTTATTAATTTCTCGATAATTAATAACTAATCTGGGTTTTCTTCGTTTCATCTCACCATGGTTTCTTACCAGAAAACCTGGACTGCTATATGTTGACATACCTGCTTTGATCAAACCAAGGTCCAAATGTTCCTTGATTATAATCTGCATATCCCTTTGATCAATGATGTTCAATGGGATGGGTTTGCAACGGACAAATTCATACTCTTTGCCTTTCTTAATCTTAAGGCAAGATTTGAGTTGATTTCTGTCCCACCATGCCAAGGGATCCTCATTGTAATTTTCTTTGTTCCTTTTCTTGACATCTTCCAATGATACCTTAGATTCGAACTCTACTTCATTTGTTTGTAGAGTTATCTTAAGTCATTCTATATCTTCTGGTTGGAGTACTTGATATGCTCTTAACTGGAGCATTGTTTCTCCAAACCGTCTTGAATCCTTCATTTTTGGGTTCAGAAGTTTGCCTGAATCACCACGCTTGCTGCGAAACTGGATCGGCAATTTCCTGTAAAATGCCTCTCGAAGTCTCTGGACTATGATTTTGTGATTACAGGGTGTTGTGAACACTAATCTTCTAGTCTCATTTTCTTGTGTATAGGACTTGAACATTTGTAGGAAATTATTTTCTAACAATATGTCAGCTCCTGTATCATGAAAATAAATTGGTGGTGTCTTTACCTTGTACCAAGGTGTTCGTCCAGCACCGCCAATCATAATTTCAGTCATCTTAATCCCTTTACATAAGATTAAGATTCTTCTGGAAAAATCTCTTCCAGCAATCTTGGGTAACTCTTCTTCCAAATTATTTGGAAAAACTCCTCGTTTTGATGTACATATTCCAGCACCTAAATCAATATATGCAGCAAAGTATTCTGCCTTATATTGTTCATACAACATTCCTACTGGAATGTATATGGAGAATGGACTTGTGGTCATTGGATTTTCCACATTTTATCCTTTGCCATAAACTCCATTCCATGCTCTAGACGTTTCCAAGGTTTGTGTTCCTCGAGAAACTCTAATCCAAGAATCAGTCGATCTAATTCTTTCCCTGGAATTCCTTGAATGTGAACCTCCAATTTTCCGATATTAATCAGTCCTTGGTAAGTTCCTATCATAGGTTTTTCTAAATAGTATATTGAATTACAAGGAAATTGATTCCTTTGTTTTGTAATATCAAATACTATTTCTACTTCCTTCCATCCTTCTGGGCTTCTAAGCTTTCCTATTGTAGAAAAACTTTTCAGCTCCTGTTGGGTTTCTATGATAGGCTTTTTATCCCATCTATAGCTTGTAATTCTATCTCCTTGAAAAGATAGTCTTCTTGATTCCAATCTAAGACTTTGATTCTTTTGTAGAATTGGTTTGTCTTGGATCTAGATATCTGTTTCCTGTATTAAAGGAAACTCGATTCTTTCTGGATAATTTGCCTGAGCAACTTTTCCGAATATCTCAGGGATTTCTATAAACTCATTTCTAATAAACAATTCAGAATGATGTGTATTAGATAGAGCATATGAAATTTGATAGGTAATAGAATATGGCCTATTACCTTATTTCATCAACCTTTTTTCCTTGAAGTTTTGATGCAATGTCAAGGCTCGGCTGAAATCTCGATCTACCAGGTTGTAGGCTATCCTTGGATAGATTACTCCTACAATTTTTCCTGCACAAAGGTTTCTTGAGATTGTTCCCAGTACTGAATCTTGTAGATTCCACATTCTTTTATCGCATATAGCGATATCAATCGGTGAATCTATCCCTTCTTTGAAAGTAGCCTTTATCATAATTTGGATTGCTCCGATATGAATCCAGGACATAGTCCTTGCTACTTCTATCTTGAGTTTTTGTAATTCCTCCTTAATTTCTTTGGAAGGAATTAACTGCATCTCCATTCTATTTCCTGTAAGTTCCATCGGGATTGTCATTTCCCCTATAGAAACTTTATAGATTAGATGATGCTTTCTGTTTCTTAGGCCAAGACTTCCTAAGAACTTTTCTACCTGTCCTGCAGAGAAACCTTGATATCTCTGTAGACTCGGATTTTCTCTCATGATTCTTTGAACCATGTTATGAGATATTGTTGTCTGGCTGAAAAATCAAGACAGATCTTCATGTGTTTCGTGTCGAAACACCTCGTCTTCAGTCAGATTCCGATTCTGTTCCATCAGATTCTCCCTGACTTAAGACTTCTTCTTCTTCATATATACTTTCATCTGAGGCGATGTCCTCAAATCGGTATACTTGAATAAGATCTTGGTAATAAACTGCTTCTTCAATATCTGGAGTAGGATCGAAACGTTTAATACCTCTTTTTTCATTTTCTGGACAGTTGGTCGAGATATGACCTCTTGCTCCACATGTCCAGCAATTACAATCTTTGAAACTTTCATTAGCTCGAGTATGAGCTCTTCTGAAAGTTTTCTTTGTAGGTGTTCTTCATGTGCTTCGAGATGAACTCGATGCTTGAGATGATATCCTACTTCTTGATGGTCCGCTTCTTTGTCCACATTTGTAAGATCTGGCTTTCTGTCTAGACCATACAGTTCTTGGTTTCCAAGAACTTCTTCCACTTCGTGCATAAGGATGAGTTCTAAAACTTTTTCTTTTATGCTTCTGTGGTTTACTTCCAATAATAGTTGGAAGATCATTTTCCTTACAACACAAAGGAGTTCTTTTGTTGATACCCATTAGGCGTTTGTAATTCTTTTGTAATGCTGCCATATGGCACCATTCTACCAATTTTCCTTTAAGGAAAGAGGCTCTTCTTGCCAACGTATCTGGATTACCAGGTATGTATTCTCTTATGAGCATTTCTCTCCAAGGGCTTGGAATTTTTGCGAAGAAAAGCTGCATAGCTATATCTTCTTCAACTCCTGAATTCCATCTATATTTAGTGAATAACATAATGTATTCATCCACCAAACATATGTCATGTAATTCAAGACTATACAGAGCTTGAGTGTATTTCTTCTTCTTCTCTGTATCTTGACTGTTGAAATAGTCTACCCCTATAAAATGTGCTTTAAATAGGGTAGCCATTTTTCCAGCGATCTCACTAAGAGATTCACCAGCTAGGACTGATTCCTTCATGTCTAATGAATTCATGTCCCAAGCAATTTTTACTGATCCCATAAGACTCATTTCCAAAAGTTTAATGAATCCTTCTTTGTTGAGATCGAGTGTTCCTGCTGCAATTCTCATAGCAGATGTCCAATCATCTATGAGATCTTCTCTGTTTTTGAAGTCTAATACATCAAGGTTAAGCATAACCCCGTAAGGATGTATAAGATCTAAAACAGTTTTCCCATAGAGTGTTTGGTGCAAAGGAATTTGATTTCTCCTTGCCCTTGTCCCTGCTGGGTGTGATCCTCCACCAGTATGGAAATCAGATTGAGCTTCTCTCATGTTTACATTCTGAGATCCCACACTTTCCCTGGGTGGTTATTGAGAAGATGACCAGGTTATAGCAGGTGGTGTTTCACCTACTGTTGTGTTCATCCTCAGATCTACTACTTTGAGATTTGCGAAAGATTCCGCAAGTTCTTGTAGATCCTCTAAACCAATCCTTTCTAAGGTTGTCATCAGATAAATTTCTTTTCTGAGACAGACTTAATTAGATTGATCATCTTTTCTTCTTCAGTCAAGGGTTTTGACACCACTCTGGCCTTCCCTTGTTGATGTAACAAAGGTTCAGTACCAAAAGATGGTGGTAACCAACCTCCTGAAATTCTTCTACTAGAACTTGGTTGTTGTTCCAGTTTATAAATTCTTGTTTGAATATCCTTTAATATTCCAAGATTCTTCTTGGGTTTCAAGGATTTTCTCAACTCGTTGTGGTACAAAATATAACATATTGTCATAATTTTGTACTGTCTTCTGAATTTCTCTAAGGTCTGAAGAGAGCTTAGAGGAATCTGGAACTATCTCCAGAAACTTATTTGTTTGAATCATAAGTTTACCTGAGATTTTACCTGAGGGTGCAGTAGCTTCCCTTTCTGTTTCTGATATCTAACAATAGTTAGATGCCCTTGTTTATCTTCCAAAATTTTGGAATATTCCTTGTAAATCATTTTTCTCGAACCGTAGTTCGGATTCATAATTTTTCAAAATTCTCCTTCTCATTCAATTGGTTACTAGTAATAATAAAATTTGTGTTTGAAATAAATTAACCATTCGCTCTGATACCATTTTCGAAGCGCGAAGGATCAATTAAAAGAAAATAGAGAATAAGGGTAATTTTGTCTTTTTTATAGGTTTAGGGAGTTAAAAGAAAGTTTTTTATGTGTAGGGAGTTAGGGGAAAGTTAAGTTTGGGTTTAGGGACTTTTAAGTAATTTTCCCTTATATTAATCACATTAATTACTTGGTTGACTGAGCCTTAATATATAATTTTCTAATAATAATATTAAATTGGAAATCTAGTTTTGTGACAGAGATGCTCCTCAGTCCTCACGCACTATTTTTTTCATATTTAATGCGATTTTTTCTCTTCTCGAGTTGTATTTTCACATTGAAGTTGTACGGGCCGGTTTTTTTTTTAAAAAAAATAATATAAATTTAAAATTAATTATTGCACAATTGTTAGAGTTGTAAAAGTAATGCAATTCATGACTCAAATTCCCGGATTCAAATTTTATTTAAAACAAAAATAAAAAAGTCACGCATTTCATAGTCTGTGGCAGTCTCTCACGGATTCTAAGAATATGTGATTGTCTTCTTGCTTATAAATATAATTGCGCTGACTCTCGCTATGAATTCGGGAGTATAGTGGCCGAGTCTCGGTCTGAATTCAGTAATATACTGTTGTATGAATGTTCGAACGTAATGTATTAACACGTAATGTTAATAAGAGGTCTTTTATTTCAGGTATTAACATCGTTGATAATGTTATTCAAAGAGGTCTTAGAAGGTAATGTTTTTACTTGTTGATAATATTATAATTATATATTAAAAAAGAATATTGTTACGTATAAATCTTTGTTTTTTTTCTTTCTATATTGAAAATATTTTGTTTTGTGTAATATTTCTGATAATGTTTGTTATTTATTTTAGGTATTAACATCATTCGTTGATTTTATTACAAATTCCGTACAACCACATTTCAAAAGATAATTTAAGAAATTTCTTATATTTTAATTGTATTATTTATATTGTATTAATATAATTATAATTTTGTTCAGTTGCATTATTCGAATAAATATAATTTTATTAAATATTATATTTTTAATCTTAATCACATTAAAAAAAATAATAATAGGAATACTAATAAGAAATTAATAATAAATATAAATTTGTGATATTTGATTCAAGATTAGTATTTTAAAAATAATTATATTATTTAATTATGAGAATAAATTAATATTAGTGTACTTAATACTAATGGAATTATAAAGTATTTTATTACGTTTACTAAAAAAATTTGTAAGTGTTTAGTATGAAATAATATATAATTACGTTATAACTTCGGTCACGTTAATATAATCTATAATATTCTAATTATGTTTATGTTAATGAAAATTAATATAAAAATTAATAATTCTAATTAACCTATTTTTATCCAATGACATATTTTGAATTAACTTACTTAAAACTTTAATTTCATTAATTAAATTAAATTTTAAGGTCAAATTTTATTATGTGGTTATGTAGAAAACAAATTTTAAAAATATAACTTTATATTGTAAATTAGAATTTTTTGTCCGTTTATTATGTTTTATTTTGTTTAAAAATTTATTGATACTCTTAATTGTTAAAATAGTTAATATAAAAATTAATATATCTAGAAATTGTTATTACACGAGTTCAAAATCTTAATTTTTTAATATAATTCATATTATATTTTTATTAGTATACATACAAACCTCGGTTTTTATAAATATATTTTGTAATTAAATTGATTTGACAATATATATTTTAATAAAATAATAATAATAATTTTTTAAGTGATTCTTGAAATTTAATCCAATATAAAATATATTTTTTAATATAAGTGTAATAAACTTATAATTAAACTTATTTATGATTGTATGACATTATATCTTAGTTTTCGCTCCAGACATGGATATTGTGAGGGTCTTACTCTACGTAGGTGGATATGTCATTATTGAAGATGGTAGAGTTGAATATAGTATCCCCGCGAACAGGCCGATGAAAATCCAATGGTCTATTACATTTTCTCAACTAGTGAATTATGTGCATCCCATACTGGAGATCGAACTATAAAAATTCTGCATCAAATTGTCAACGAAATATTCTTATAGCTTGTTGTCTCGTTACATTGAAGAGCATGTCTATATCACAGATGATGATACTCTACAATTTATGTTTGATTTGCACACACTGGATTGCATGTACTTGTATGTTGATTCATCCCCAGTGTTGCAGAACGTAAGCGATTACGATTTTGATGCAGTCATGCTGGTAATAACGCAAGGTTTGGGAACAATAAGTTTAAATCAAGGGGGACCTTCTATGTATCACGTTGATAAACAGTCAACTCAGACATATTCTGGAATCGACACTGGTCCTTGGGATCACTATTTCACGGCTCACACCGAAGAAGGCTATGCATGAGGGATGAATAGAACATGATAATGAGATTTCACTCCAAGGGGTTGGGATTATCATATCATGGTTCTCTCAGGAGTTGATGTTGCATGGGGTTCGAATGGAACACGACAATTGGATTTAAATTCATGGGGTGATGAAGAAAATACCACAGAAGTTAGACATTTTTATAGTTCTATTAGGGCTGCAAATATTCCCGCCCCAATAACAGAACACATGCCTGAGCAAGATGATTTATTTGGGGACAGTTCTCATCATGTCATGAATAGCAATGATGATTTATATACTACATCAATTGACGGAGAAGATGATGACTATTTGACAATGCAAATGAAGGCACATCGTCGCGTGTCCTGATATCTGGAGCAACAATGACATAGAACTTTTCTAATGCACCGAAGCAACATTTACGTGAAATTCCCCAATTTTTCAATGAAGTACATGACGAAAAAATTCCAGATTCATTTGGTCTTCCTTCTGCATCACGAACAAACTTTTGCAATCCTGATAGGCCAGAGCTCGCTGTGAAAATGGTTTTTAAGAGCAAAAATGATTAATAGCTTCAGTGAAAGATTTTTCTGTTCGAGTTTTGGGACGTGAATATATTGTTGTCCAAAGTTCTCCAACAATTTGGAAGGTCAAATGCAAGAACTGGTCCGAAGGTGGAAATTATGGGTGGGGACTTTGAGCATCATTGAAAAAAAAAATAGGTTATTTCATGATCACAAAATATGGTGATGATCACACATGCATATCTAGGCAAGTAGGTATAGATCACCACAACCTTGACGTCAACATGATAGCCAGTACACTTTTTGGAATCATGCGTTGTGATCCTGCATACGAGATCAAGTATGTGCGAGAAAGTATTAAAGCAAAATATGGGTATGATATATCTTATGCTAAGGCATAGCAGAGTTTGAAGTGTGCGGTGGATAACGTCTATGACACATAGGAAAGCTCTGTAACTTTGCTTTCTAAATATATGGATGCTTTGTTGAAGTACAATCCAGGAACTATTATAGAATGGAAGCGCATTCGACCGTATGACCATCCATATAAAATTTTGAACTTTGTATTTTGGGCCTTCAAACCATGTATAGATTGTTTTCGATATTATCGCAACATAATCAGTGTAGATGGTACCCATTTGTACACCAAGTATATGCACAAACTACTCATAGCCGTAACTTTTGATGCCAATAACCAGGTTTTTCCACTAGCATTTGCGCTTGTTGATGAAGAAAATTATGAGTCTTGGCATTGGTTCATAAGTAATATTGCACGACATGTTACAAAAAGGTGTAGAGATGTGTGCCTTATATCTGATAGGCATGCTGTTATAACAATTGCGGTGCAAGATCTCCCTGAATTTAAACATCCTCGTGGTGTTCATCGTTTTTGTTGATGCATGTTTGCTCTAATTTCAACAATATGTTCAAAAACATTCATTTGAAAGACTTATGTTAGGAAGTAGGGACGCAATCACAATTGTTCCGCCTTTGTCCTGTCAATTTATGAAAATTATCGAAGTTAGTAGCAGGTGGCGGTATACCCTGACGCATTCCAAGTTTTCGAAAACACCGCTCTGGTCTATGCATCTCAAATATATGAAAATTGATCAATGTACATGCCAACTGACATAAATGAATTCTATTTCCATCGAGAATTCTAACAACCTCAAGGAATCCATATCATAAAAGGTCCATACAAACTGTAGGAAATAAAATAAAAAATGATATCAAGTTGATAATATAACATTCAGTTTATATTTTAGAAGCATTCAAAAATTTAAAGAACTAATTATTTATCTACCTGCCATTCTACCATCCTGTCAAGCATATCTCTCATGATACAGACCGAATGATGGGCCGTGTGTGTCTAAGAGAATCCATGTCTAGACCATGCCCAAATCTGAAATAACATACAACAGAAATTCTCACATCATAATTAAAACTAAGTAGAATAAATATAATTATCGTAGAAGTGTAAAAATACCTGCAGTATATGAACAGGCCCACACAAATCGACCTTTAAACCCATTGATGTGTCGCACAGCTCTCTGTAAAGATATGCCAACACAACAGAACCTCGGGGCTAAACGTATTCACCATTTCTATGTTATCGAGAAACTGCAAATACATAAGTTTCGCAACAGCATCTTCTGAGTCCAGAAACATACAACCACCAATGATAATTAATGCCACACAACGATAATATTGTGCCACGTTCTCTTCAGTGCTATGATCATTAATCATATTATTCAAGCAATAGTCTCGTAAAGCGGTCAGATAATGGTGTGCACCTTTAATCCGAGAAGATGTAGGCGTAAATCCCAACGAAGTTGCGCAACGCTGTTTTAACGTATGTTGTTGTACTTAGTATCTACACCAGTGATGGGTATGCCATCAATATTCAACCCCCAAATAAGTGCGACGTCCTGTAGGGTGATTGTTACCTCGCCAACTGTAAGATGAAATGTGTGTGTCTCGCGACACCATCTCACAACAATGGCTGTAAGCAAGTGATTATCAAAATTTTTAATAGGATCACACTGAATGACACCATAGAAATCCATGCGTGCTAGATATAGGCTCACACGAGGTGAATCCCAGGATTATGCAATCTCCAAACACATTTGTCAGACCGACGTGAAGGAATGAGTGCATCCATGTTTTCAGTGTGGATATTATTTGAAATGTGTCTACCCTGCAAATACAACACATTATCCGTATTTTCATCCATCTTGCAAACAAAAAATCGGGATATAACAGATATTATATTTTTTATCAACAAAATGTAATTACAAATTTTATATTAAACAAAATTATTTTGTTTTTCGCCTGTAAATAATAAAACGTAGATGCTGATGATGAATTGGTAAATGTGACGAAGTTGATTAATTTATTTTAAAAATAATTAATAATTCTTACGTTAATAAGCTAATTACTTTAAACAATTAAGTTGTCTTTACTAAAGAATATTTGTATATAATATTTCTGTCGTGTAATGATATTATATGATAATAATATTAAGTAATATTATTTAACGAATAATAAATAAATACTAAAAATCATTTATTTTTTTTATTATTATTACATTAAGAAAATATTAATAATATTTATTGTTTCAATAGTTAAATTCAATCAATCAAATTTAGTTCAGTTAATCAAATTTAGTTCAGTTAATCAAATTTTTTAAAATTTATAGTAGATAATAATATATTCAAAAATATTATAGATGTTAAAATTAATTTTATTTAATATATATATATATATATATATATATATATATATAAATATATATATATATTCTCGTTTATCCCTAATTATCTTGACAAATATAGTAGAAGCTATTTTTTAAAAAATGATTATTATACTTTATCTAAATATGCTATTTTAAAATTAATATTGTTTGCTAAATATTTAACAATACAGCCTTCTATAATTAAAAATATGTATCTCTTCAATTTGTAGGATTTATTAAATATCCAAAATATATATAAATTGTTTTAAACAAAAAAAACTTCATATAAAGTAAGAAAACTAAGATATATTAAAAAAATATATAAGAATTAGTCATTTCAATAAAAATATTATAAGGAAAATTTAAACAAGTACATTTTAGAATTTTGTGCACCACAACATAACAAATAATTCATATACTAATAGTGTATGAATGAAAATCACGGGTGATTGAGCCATACATTGATATTGGTTCATCGAAAATATTTTAATCTAAGTCAAATATTATTGCAGTCATTTAAACAAGAAATAACAAAATTTATAACTACACGATGTCTATATCATATTGCAAACAAAATAATGATTCATAATTAATTATTCGTCAAATAATGTTAATTTATCTCGTACATCTAACAACTCTAAATAAAATATTTATTGTTCTCATAATAATAACATTAAATACAAAAATAATTTAAATATTATGAACAAAAATAATAATGTTACTTTTTAATATTCTCGTATGAAATAAATGACAAAATCAATGAATAATATTATTATCTGACAATGTTAAACATTCTTATCAAAAAATAACATTATAAAACAAAATTATTTCAATAATAATAATAAAAATTAATGCATGTCAAATACTTCAAAATACAATGATGTTCGATAAAAAAATTTACCAATGCAGCATTAGAATGCGAAAAATTAAAGCGAAGAAAGAAGTCATTTTACGCGGAAAAATCAAAGCAAAAAAAAAAAAACATAATTTGCGCAAATGAATTATGGATATTCGGAGGAAGACTCGGTGCAATTTATAAGTATGAAGTCACGAAATCTTACGACTCAAAAATTATAACAAACTCAATGTTCAACTTATTCAAAATCGATGTCAATGTTGTATAAAGAAATAATTTTTCTAGCCAAATCATCATCTCCCAAAATTCATTCGATTTTTGATTTTCTACTTCATTCTCATCTAAAAAGAATGTAATAATTGGGTGACTCAGTAATTGAATGGTGCATATTTCCATACTTAAAATACAAAAAAAATATATCAAAACATCTTAGTATCAACAAGAATTTAAAAAATCTCAATAAAAACATATTTAAAATTTTCATGCAAATTTTCTCTAATTTCTCTGTACTAGAGAATGTCATAATTTTCTAGTTTTAACCTCACTGGATTGGGTAAAAAATTCCTTGACTTTAACTCCCGAACAGATCATGACTGTCTAGTTTCATCATACTAAACAAGGTCATAATGATTTTAAATCAACTCCTCATGTAGATCATAGTTGTCTAGTTTTACCCTACTGGAGAATGTCATAATCAATATAAACAATGCACAATCAAATAAAGTTCATAAAAGATTTTCTATCATATAATAGTTTTAACTCTAGATTTAAAACGTTATCAAATACAATGGAAATACACTTTCCACTTACATTGATGTACTATGAATGTCGAAGTTGGGGAATTGTAAGAGTGTCTCACATACTTTCAAGATCTTTCTAGGGAGAAATAACTCACTCTTTTTTTAACGTAAGAGAAGAATGATCCGATGACCTATTCAATCTAATATAATTATATTTTGAGATGAGCTTGAGTTGGAGATGTGAGTTGGCCCAAGAAGTCTCTTGCTTCACCTCCTCTCACTTTATAAGAAGTTTCGTCCTTAAAACTTAGCTCCTCGCTATTTTCAAAGTGATAGGGTTAATGTTGGTGCATCTTTTCCTCTAATTCTCATGTGGCTTCTCAAACAATATGGTTTAACCATTGAACCCAGATATATGGGATAGTTCTTCGCTTTAATGCTTGGTCATTTGTGTCCACGATTCTATTGATAATTTTATATTTCAAATGAAACGTCCTAAATGTATGGATTTTTTTAACATAAAAGTACAAAAATACTAAGATTGTATGTATCAGATTTAGGAGTTATGTGCAGGTGTTGTAATATTTATTCACAATATTCGGCGGAATATATTAATTAAACACACAAATAAACTTTACTGAATAAAATAAGACATAATAAATCATGCATGTGTATAAAAACTTGTGCGGTGTCTCAGAGAAAAATATATACTAGAAAATTGTAATTAATTCGCAAAACCAATAACTAATACTAGTGAAACTACGAAAAACTAGCTTCTTTAACAAGTCAAAGAAGTATATTGCATCCCAGAGCCACAAATAACTTTTCAACCAGTATTGTACACAAGTGTTGTCTTCGAGTATCTCCAACACTTCATGATGACACAGGAATACGCCTTGACTTGAGTTCTTTATTAATTCTCTGATGTAATTCCTTGCTCTTCTTGTGGCATTTCACTATTCTCCTTCAACCCAAAAACCACAACCCCAGACGAGCAACAACAATGATATCTTAAATATAGATATTATGTCCTATAGTTTATTCTTTGTATAGAGTTTTATACAAATATAAAATCATTAGAAAATAAACTATTTTGAACAATACTATAATAATTAGAGATATTATCATAAATATCAATATTCTAGTAGATCTTATTAGTTTAGAAAGAAAAACTACATATGGTAATATCACAATATTATCAACAAGGAAACATTAATTAAGGAATAAATATTTCTTTCCATCTACCTCTTTTTGTCTTTCTGGATAAAACATTCAAAAATGATATTATCGTTATATATGTGTTATCTCCATCTGTATAATAACCCCCCTGAGTTATATAGTTATATCCTCTAAATTAAAACATGTAAGTGCAATGTTATCAAATAGGGGTTGTATTAAGTAAACAAGAACAGTCATAAATTTCATTAACAGAACAAAATGACTAATTAAATAGAACTAAAAACTCAGAGATAAAACAATCGAATAAAAAAAAACAAACTATGAATCGTCTCCAACAGTATCTCCATCGTGATCATCATCAAGATCAGAATCAGATTCGTCCATTTTTACAGCAACTGCTTCGGCTTCTAGGTGGAATCTACTCTTTTTTTTGCTCAGCAAAAGAATGAACACTTACTTCTAATAACAACTCATAATCAGCTACTTGAGCTTCATAAAATGCAATAACCTCTCTTGCAGTCTGCATTTGTTGTCGGTCAAAATATATTTGAGTTTGACCATGGGAGACAGAGAGCACAACATACTCGGAAGGATTTTCCCTAGAAACAAATTTAACCTATCTTGCAGTCTATATTTACCAGATGATGAAGCACCCAAGTTTCCAACATAGTGGGAAACACTAGACTCAAACTATGGAAGATCAACCTTCAGGTTTTCCCTTGAAATATGTAAGAGCTATCTTCAGTATTGAATACCATCCGGCCAAAATTAAAAGTGGTACTTCCAGTAACAATCATGTAAAGAGCAATGACCTGTGGTTCATCACCACTGTAGTGTTGGTGGAGGAAGTTCAGTTTCTGAAAGCGGTCTTGTGCAAAAAAAAAATAGAATGAAGTTAAATTTGTAGCAGACATCTTTTTGGAATGAGCGGGAAACACCTTGATTAGTTCTCCAGTGAGAATATTAACAATGACATTGAAATAAGGTGAAACTTCCTCGTCTTCTTCTCTAGAAGAGGTGTTATAGAAGACATATATCACTTCAGGATTAAAATTGAAAATCCTGTCACGAACAGACACCCTGTCAAACTTCACCGATCTTTCGTCTCCAACACAGGATAACAGAATGTAATAAAATTACAGAACATGTATTCTGGAGTAGGGAGTCATAGTGCTCACAGTAGCAAACATTCCTCTCTCTTTGAAGAAAACACTCATGTTCTTCTTTCCTAGGACTCCACATCAATATTTTTTCTTCTATATTGGCTATTGACGTACAGTGGCCACAAAGCTAAAGCAACTTCAGAGTAGAAATTTGTGGAGAAGAACATGCTCAGATCATAATCCACATAGTCAATGTTGTATCGGTGTTGACAACACCGGCCTCAACATTGGCGGCAATATCATCAACATACTCACATTCTTCACCATCACTATCTCATGACTCTTCATCATCAGTATGTTCCTCCCTCAAAATTAGATTCAGAAGAGGAATTGTCAGAAGGTTTAAGGCGATTGTCATCAAATTCTCGTTGCATCTCCTCGTTGGGCTCTTCATCATCAGAGGTGCTTTTCTTGGATGTGACAAATTCAGGGTTATACCCTGCTTGTCTCTTTGGTCTTCTTTGAGGTGGATTGGGGGGGGGGGGGGGGGGCCTCTATGCAACACCTTGTAATATGGTGGATTGTAAACATAAATTGCATTGTCTGGTTATCTAGGGTAAATGGTTTCAGCCGGAATAATATCATCTTCGATAGTAACCAATTGGAGGTTCTCAGCAGTAGGTGTTTTGTGGGTGGTGGTCACACTTGGTGGATACCCAAACTTTATGCCATCTTGATGCGGATATAGGGGGATCGTATCCACTTCCTGTCATTTGAGATAAAAGATAAATGATTATAAATGAAAATAGCAGAAGGATCGAATCAAAGAATGAAATCACAAGAATCACAGCAAGAACTCGCACATATGAATAAGGAGAAGTATGATTTGAGAGATGGGATAATCAACAGTAGTAAATTTGTTCAATTATGTTAATCATTTAAAAGCTATGCCTTCCAACAGTAACTTTCTTCCAAAACTCCCCAATCAAAATTTATTTTCTCATCCAACGGTAAAACAAATCTGAACCGGTGCAATCTTTATTCCAAAAAAACAATTAGGTTTAACATCACGTCGATTTAACCCACTTAACATTAAAAAACAAGAAAATTCAAAATCCAGAAGAATCCAGAAGATTAGGGTTTTCTTCAAATGTTTTAAGTTAAAAGCTGATAGTCCACTGGGCAAGATAAAATCACAAAACAATCAGAATGCGTGTCCTAATTATGCATCAAGTATGATATAATAAATAAGTGTCAGACAGTGATAAAACAGTAGTATGTTTGTACTTGGTGTTGGCAACACTCCTGATTTTGAGTCAAACTTTCATGAACTTTCTTTTGATTCGGAAATTGTAGCTCCTATATTAGAACAACGGTTTTCAATAGACTCCTCTGGCCAGCTTTTTGCATCTGTATTTTGACTTAGAAGTGGTAGAACTCACACTAAAAGAATGATCTTCATATGACTTTTCTAGGTATTTTTTTTCATTTTCATCTAAAATGTATTTTTATTTTCTCCTCTTTTCTGTTTTTTCTCTTTTTTGATCAAGTTTTTGAAGTTACTTTTTCACATTGGACAAGATCATGGAATTATATCCTTCTTATCCCAATCTTGAATAAAATGATATCTAATATCTATGAGTTTTTTTCGAGAGTGTTGTACTGGATTTTTTGAAATATCAATAGCATTTGAGCTATCACAGTAAATAATCAAGGTCTCACTATGAAAACCATAATCCTCAACCATTTTATTCATCCACACAAGTTGTATGTAAACAACAACTAGCAGCTACCACATATTCAAATTTAGCAGTAGACAAAGACACACAATTTTTTTTACTGTACCATAACGCCAAATTATTTCCAAGATTGAAACACCCTTCAGATGTTTTCTTCCTATCATCTAGGTTATCAGCCCAGTCAGCGTCACTAAATCCCATTAAACTAATATTTGTTTCTTTTGTGTACCACAAACCTAGATCTTAGAATTCACTTGCAGCGTTTAAATGAGTGATCTTAGGGTTAACAATATATCTAGCACATAAACATACACTGAACATTTTATCAGATTGACTAGCACTCAAGTAAAGAAGACTACCAATGATGTTGTGGTACAGGATGTTGTCCACACCTTCAGCAACATCATCCCTATATATTTTTTCTCCATACCCCATGGGATTTTTCATGTGCTTAGTGTTCTCATTTGAAAATTTCTTGACCAAATGCCAGGCATACTTGGATTGACATAGAAAGATGGCATCATGTGACTGTTTAATTTGCAATCCAAGAAAAAAAATTAATTCACCTATCATATTCATTTCAAGTATTCCACGTGGCACTATGTCTGTCATAGCACTGTTGTCATTGCAATCCAAGAAAAAAACTTAATTCACCTTTTGATTTATTTTTGGCATTCAGCCTGAATTTTACATTAAAGTTTACAGTAAAGTTTCATAAACTACTGATTTATTCATATATATTTCATCATATTATATATTTAACATTTTATCGATCATATTGTTCTGCATACTTGAATTTATGGAATTATTGATTCTTGACTGGTTACCGATCAACTATGGATTGAATGACTGAGGCTCTGGACAACATCAATGCTCTAGATTGGTTGTCCATTAGACAACGCGCCTTCGGCCAGATAAGTGAGTTCAATGAGCTACGAGTTTAAAATATGTTACATGGTCCATCTAAACAAAGTGACTTCGGTCCGAAAATGTAAGTTCACCTTGGTTCGTAAATAATCAATTGTATGGATCCTACTTTAGCACGTGAAGAAAAGTGTTGTACTGAATGTTGGTCCTAGTTAGTGCATGATGTTCACTTCAGAGTCTTGAACACTCACTGCATTTCATTCAACAAGATATTTTGTGACGATACATTACTGTTGATGCATATCATCTCATATTGAATTATTTCACTGATATATTATCATTTGACTTGTTATAACTATGTATAAGTCAAGTTTATTAAATCACTAAGTCTCCTAAAACTTAACATATGTTTTTTTTTCTATTTATTATAAATTTTAGATACATGGATTGCAGGACTCTGAATATGATGAAAATTATAGAAATTGAAATATTAGGTTAACAAGACCATGAAATGAACTTTGTCTTTCATTCGAGATCTTAATGATAGTATTTGGATTAATTTTTGTAAAGTTAAAATTATACATGCTCCAACTACAATATAAAATAATTATGATGTTACATGTCGGGCCTCACAATGATGTTCAAAAATATTTCTCAACAATTCAAAAAATTGCAATTTTAGTATCATAAATTTACTTATTTTTTGTTTTATTCATTAACTTTTCGAAGTTTGGTTTTCATATAGAATTTGAATTTTTTTGTTTTAGTTTTTTTGCCTGAAACTACTAAATTCATCGAATATAATTTATTTAACATTGATTCTATCATATGTGATATATGTAAAGAGAATAAAACACATATTGCTCAAATTAAAATTAATGTGATAAAAAAGACCAGGAAAAATAAAGCAATATGACTCTCAATACTTTAAAATAGGAGGAAAAACGTTTGTTGTTCTCTATATTTTTGTTTATATTCATATTTGATGTGTGTATTATAACTGTATTTTTGTCACATATACAATGCATGATAGAATCAGTGTCAAATAAATTATATTCGATTGATTTAGTGGTTTAAGGTAAAAAAATAAATACCAAAACCAAAAAAATTCAAGTTGTTGTATGAAAATTAAAATTTGACTGAGTTACACAACTAAAACAAAAAACAATCCAACTTGCAAGACTAATTTACAATTTTAAACATGATTATCAAAATAAGATAAGGAATAAAATCAATATCTCTCGAAGCTGTCGCTTGATCTTTTTCTTGCTCGTTGTTTCTCCCTTTTCTTCCTTGAGGTTGGCTCCCAAAATCTCTCCGTAAAAAATTCTTCCCAGCTTTCTGAAGGTCGCGGCTAGGGGTGGAAAAAAATACCAAAATACTGAAAAATCGTACCGAAATAAATACCAAACTTACCCAAAAAATCGGTATACCGAAAATTTGATACCGTACGGAAATTTTCGTTATTGATATCGATACGAAATATTTTTTTTTCGGTATACCGAAATACCGAATATAATTTTTTATTATTTTTTTTAAAAAATTTAAATTCGATATACCGAAAAAATTGTCAGTATAGCGAAAACATACCGAAAAAATGTCGGTATACCGAAAACATTTTCGGTATACCGACAAAATTTTCGGTGTCGGTACGGTACCAATATGAACTTTTTTCATACCGAAAATTCGGTATACCGAATTTCCTGTATCGGTATGGAAAAATTCCATACCGATATTTTTGGTACGGTATACGGTACCATAGTTCAGCACGATATACCGTACCGTACCCACCCTAGTCGCGGCTGCTTTTCTTTCTCTTCCTTCAATGCACTATCAATATATGTTTCCCCAAAAATATGGTGTCAGCCACGTGGGACCTTTTCCTTGTGGTGTGACCGCGAGTAGGGGTGTTCATCGGTCGGTTCGGTTCAGTTTTTGGTTTTTTATTTCGGTTTTCGGTTTTACAAATATATAATCCGATATCCGAACCATTTTTCTTCGGTTTGGTTTTCTACGGAAATGGTTTGGTTATTTCGACCAGTTATTTAATTTGGTTTTGATACAATTATTTAAATTAATAAGATAAATATATTGTAAAATATAATATGTTATTTTTTTTTTACATGATTTCTTAGTAAAATATTTAAATATAAAGTCTAAATGAATTATGCAAACAACAATCAACTAAATATTATTTAAAATAATTCAGCATTCACTAATATCATCTCAAAAAATATATAATAAAAATAAAATTATTAATTTAATGAAATTTTGGTTTTTTCAGTCGGTTCGATTTTGACATATATAATTTGAAATCGAACCAAATAAATTTTGGTTTTAACATTTAAATCTGAATTATAAAATTCAGCTTTCGGTTCGATTCATTGTTCGGTTTTTTCGGTTTGGATTTTAGGTTTTTTCGGTTTTATCCGAAGTTTGAACATCCCTAACGGCGAGTGATGCCATAGCTCCTAAACCATTTAATTTATTCCCTTTATATTTTATCTCAATTCCCCAATTTCACCTATACTGTCACGCCCCGAGACCGGAGTTAGTCGACACCGGCGTTAGTCAACAATCACATAATTGCTAAACAACAAGCCTCGTAGTACAGTATAAACCAAAACCAGTTTATTACTCATAATCAATCAAAAGATTGTCTTTACAACATAGATTCTTAAAATGATGAAAATATGCGGAAGCGTTTATAACTTGAACTAAAAAGTCACAAGAACCTATTCTTAATTAAAATTCTTCATGCGTCCACTATCAGTCCAAAAACTGGTGTCCGATTCTTCTTTCTCTATTTCTTCTTCTGATTTATCTGGGGAGGGTAGAGTAAGGGGTGAGTATTTTGGGAAATACTCAGCAAGTGGGGGTCGTTCGAGCACAATATAACAAAATGCATAATTTCGAAAATCACATGACTTGCACTTGCATAACATCATTCATATCACATGCATAACATTTACCAGCACTGAGATTCATCCACTTTCTATGGTTTACTGATATCAGTCCCTAATTTTTACTCCTCTAAGGGGGCGAGGCCGTATAGCGGTTATGTCCCCCACCGCGTAAGGGTACGTCATGGTTGGGATTCCCACCCATATCCAGTTGAATCCTCACAGTGCCCAAAACCGTATGACAACAAACACAAGAATGGAGTAGAAGAAGAACGTACTCGACCATATTTTAAAAAAAACGAAATAAATATGCATAAACGAAAGTTTATTCTTTAAAACAAGCCCACTTACCTTAGACTGGAAAAAAACATGAAGAACTCGGAAAACATAGTAGAATCATGCAACCGGCACTTTGAAAACACAGCAGCACCATCGCCGAAAAATCAGCCGTCTTGAAAAATTCATTGCGCCTTATTGAACCGTTGGATTTTGCTGAAATTTGGATATGTTATTCGGAACATATCGAAGGATATATTGAACGGTGGAGATCGGATTCTGAGCAACCAAACGAGAGAAACGAATTTCTAAACTAGACAGAATTTTGATGACTCGTGCAGAATTTTTGGGAGAAAAATTTCGAAAATTTCAGCAGCACGCGGAGAGCAAATTTTCGAAATTTAGGGTGTAGGGAATGCTAGGCTTGATGTGGTATTTATAGGGGAGGAGAAAGGAGCTAAACTTGGTATTCAAATCTTACCAAAAATCGATTGATTTTCCTTCCAAATTGCGAGATAATTATTCCTTAAATATCGAGATGCTCCTTCCATACATATTGATATGCTTCCTTGTTGAGAAATTCTACATTGTATGTAATATTTCCTTCCAATTTGATTGATATCCAGCCTTATTTCGAAATTAATACATGATTTGTACTGAATTTTGAATTTCATGTATTTATTGGCTTGAAATTTCAATACCATGTATTATTTAATATTTTCGAATTTATTATAACTCGAAAATAAATTCTTATACATGTCTATATTTAATTAATTACATGCCCAAAAATTTGGGTTCTCACATCCCTCCCTCCTTATTGGAAGTTTCGTCCTCGAAACTTGAGTTAGCTTGTCCTTCGAAAAGGTTGGGATATTGCTTATGCATTTTTTTTTCTTCAAACTCTCAAGTAGTTATCTCGTTCCGTGTAGTTTGACCATTGCACCTTGACGCAGGGAATTATACGTCGTCTCAGTACTTGGTCATTGTTGTCCACAATATGAATAGAGACATATTTATATTTCAGCTCTTCCCCCATGTTACCTTTGATCATGAGCGGTTCAATTTCCGTAACAAGGCCTGGGTTCGAGGTTGTATTTCCTTAGTTTGGACTTGTGGAATACATTGTGGATTCTAGACATATCTGGTGGCAATGCTATTCTTTAAACCAATGTGCCAATCTCTCCAGAATTTCGAATAGTCATACGTAATGAGGTTTCACTTTTTCAGCTTCATGAATCTAATGGTTCTTTCATTAGTGAGACCCTAACATAAGTTGTTTCACCAAATATGCATTTCATTGGTCTCCTTTTAAGATTAAACCAACTCTTTTGCTGGTCTTATGCAGCTTTGAGTCTGTCTTTGATGGCGGCCACTTTTCCATTGTCTCTTGGATTAGTTCTGGCCCAGCTATGACTATCTTCACTATTTTGTCCTAGTATAGTGGTGATCGATACTTTCGTCCGTAAGAAGCTCGAATGGAGTCATTCCAATATTATTGTGGAAACTGTTATTATAAGCGAACTCTATCAGTGGTAGATGTTTATTTCCATTACTACCGAAGTCTATAGCACGTGCCCTTATCAAATTCTCTAAAGTTTGAATCATTCTCTCTATTTGGTCATCAGGTTCAGGGTGATAAGCCGTACTAAGAGTAACTTTTGCTCTCATGGCTTCTTAAAAGCTCTACCACAAACGTGACACAAATATTGTATCTTCATCCGGTATTATGATTGTAGGCACTTTACGTAGCCATAGAATGTTATCCATGTATAGAGTAGCCAACTTGTCAATATTATAATTCCTTCGGACGAGTAGAAAGTACACAGATTTATGAGTCTATCTACGATTATCTGTACCCCGTCGTGACTCTGTATTGACTTTTGCAATTCTACAACGAAATCCATGGAAATATGTTCTCATTTTCATTCTAGGATTATAACAGTTGCAGTAGTCCTTTCAGTCGTTGATGCTTGACTTTCACTTGTTGGCATACTTGTCACTTAAATATAAACTCGGCGACGTCTCTTTTCATTCTGCTTCGCCAGAAACTTTCTTTCAAGTCCCTATACATCCTTGTACTGAGGGGATGGATTGGGAATGTTGACTTATGCACTTATTACATCACTTCTTATTGAAGATTGTCGATGTATGGCACACATAATCGTCCTCTCATACTTAGGATTCCGCCTTGATCCACTTCAAATTCTGACGAATTTATTTCCTTGGCTTGTTCTTTGAACTTCTCTAGTGTTATGTCACGACTCTAATTTAACTTGACTTCCCGAAGGCATGGTTGCGTGGAGAGTGATGTTAGGGTTATCTTACCCATGCTTTTCCGACTTAAAACATCGACTACCTTATTTGTCTTGCTGGGTGATAGCTTATTGTCAAGTCATAGTCCTTGAGCAACTCTATCCACCTTCTTTGCCTCATTTAAATTTTTTTTTGCATGAACAAATACTCGAGGCTTGGTGGTCTGTGAATATTTCACACTTGATATCGTAGAGATAGCGTCTCCAAATTTTCAAAGCAGAGATCACTGCTGCCAACTCGAGATCGTGAGTAGCACAGGTTTGCTCATGCGGCTTCAGTTGACTCGCCTATCTCACATGAGTACGCATCTGATATCTCCCTTTGATGCTTTACTGTAGATGGTAAAATCCTTGTCCTCAGTAGATAATACCAACATTGGTGTAGATGGTAGCTTCTCGTTTAATGTTTTAAACTCTTTCACATCTTTCTTTTCAGTTGAATTCATAGTTCTTTTTGTGAATATCGTCAGTGATACAACTACTGAAGAGAAGCCCTCGACGAATTTCTGCTAATAGCCAAAGAAGCTTTTAATTTTGGTTGCGTTTTTTTGTCTCGGCTAATCTAGGTTTGCCTCTAACTTCTTTGTTCCACCGATATTCTGGATTTCAATCTCGTATGACCTAATTCGGAATGCTGACATTGAGGTGTCTTCTACTCTGACCTATAGCTGATGATAGCATGCCCTCAGGTCAAGCTTGGAGAAGACTGTAGCTCCTTTACGTTGATCGAAAAGACCGTATATTATTTGAAAAATATATTGATTCTTGATTGTGATCTTATAGAGTTCTCTATAATCTATACACAATCTCATATTTTCATCTTTCTTTCTTACAAATAAGATTGTAGCTCCCCATAGAAATGTACTTGTCCTTATCTGCTTTTCGTCTAACAACCCTTAGAGTTGTTCTTTTAGCTCCTTGAGATCACCTGGAGCCACTCAGTGTAGTGCATTGGAGATTGGTGCATCATCAAGTACCAAATTTATCTCGAAATCTACTTCACAGTTCGGGACTATTCCAATAAGCTTTTCTGGAAAAAAAAAACGCCCGAATTTTTTGTATTATTGGAATATCTTCCAACTTCAGCTCATCTCCTTCTTGCACTATGTTCACCATTGCTAGGTAAACTTCTTCGCCCGATATTATGGCTTTCCAAGTCTGGGAAACATAAAAATTTATTTTTGTTCCTTGGCATCGCCATGGTACATGATTTCTTCTTGGTTTGGGGTTCAGGGTTTGACATTCTTACTTTGGCCATCTACTATCGCACGGCTCTTAGCTAATCAGTTCATCCTTAGGATGGCGCCGAATCTACCGAAGTGATTTGAATCAAGGCGGCACTGAATATATACGAATTGATACTAATTTTATCTTATCTTGAAATTATCTCGATTACTATCTCAAAACTTAAAACGCATATAGAATATTGAAACTTAACTCAGTATCGATCTATAGCTTAAATCCCGAAAATTATGACCTAGTTGTTACCTCAAATAATTATTTTTTTGCTAAATCTTACTTTCATCAAGATCATGAGCCTATCACGCTCTAATACAAAGGAAGTCATTGAATGTCAATCTCTTTGAATCATTCTTAGTACCATAAAAGTCAAAACTTATCGTACAATACTTTCATTGATACCCATCAATATCTCATAACTTATTTTATTTAGGTAAGGTCGTAGCCTACTTGTTATCCCAAAATATTATAAATTCCTTAACCTGATAATATTGTCTCACAAAATATTCCAAGGTCCTAAATATTTAAAGTTAGCAGTTAACATTCTTAATAACCCAAACTTAATGCTCGCACAGTAAACTGTTAATACAAAATCAATTTCTCTATTGGAATACCCAAAACTTATAATATAATTCTTATATCAACTTTTCTTATATTAGTTTTCGTAAATAACCTATCATCCTCGAGTCAAATTTTTCTTCTTAATTCAAAAGCTTAAGTCAACTTATCTCTGATAGGTATATTCCTAACAATATAGACAAATATTAATTGTCCCCATAACACAATTCCATAAGAATTCTACAAGTAATCCCAAAAACGCGTTGAACGTGAATTTTCCAGAATTTTTCCAAAAATAGAAATTTTGGACATTGACCCATGGATAGAAAGAATTCGTCGAGAGAATTCCAGAACAGTCGACGGAATTAAATTATGAATTTCCTACGAAAAGCCATGAGTTCTACGAAACTTTTCTTAAATGTCAAAAACGCGATTTCAGATGTCTAAATGAAGGAATTTCTCGTTTTCGGACCATGCCTCACAACAAAGTTGTAATATCAATCGTTGGTCTTTCCCAAGGGGACTGCATCAGCCTTTCGCCATAATCTGATAAATTTTTTTCTTCCCAACTGGATTATGAACCTGGCGGCTCTGATACCACTTAAATGTCACGCCCCGAGACCGGAGTTAGTCGACACCGGCGTTAGTCAACAATCACATAATTGCTAAACAACAAGCCTCGTAGTACAGTATAAACCAAAACCAGTTTATTACTCATAATCAATCAAAAGATTGTCTTTACAACATAGATTCTTAAAATGATGAAAATATGCGGAAGCGTTTATAACTTGAACTAAAAAGTCACAAGAACCTATTCTTAATTAAAATTCTTCATGCGTCCACTATCAGTCCAAAAACTGGTGTCCGATTCTTCTTTCTCTATTTCTTCTTCTGATTTATCTGGGGAGGGTAGAGTAAGGGGTGAGTATTTTGGGAAATACTCAGCAAGTGGGGGTCGTTCGAGCACAATATAACAAAATGCATAATTTCGAAAATCACATGACTTGCACTTGCATAACATCATTCATATCACATGCATAACATTTACCAGCACTGAGATTCATCCACTTTCTATGGTTTACTGATATCAGTCCCTAATTTTTACTCCTCTAAGGGGGCGAGGCCGTATAGCGGTTATGTCCCCCACCGCGTAAGGGTACGTCATGGTTGGGATTCCCACCCATATCCAGTTGAATCCTCACAGTGCCCAAAACCGTATGACAACAAACACAAGAATGGAGTAGAAGAAGAACGTACTCGACCATATTTTAAAAAAAACGAAATAAATATGCATAAACGAAAGTTTATTCTTTAAAACAAGCCCACTTACCTTAGACTGGAAAAAAACATGAAGAACTCGGAAAACATAGTAGAATCATGCAACCGGCACTTTGAAAACACAGCAGCACCATCGCCGAAAAATCAGCCGTCTTGAAAAATTCATTGCGCCTTATTGAACCGTTGGATTTTGCTGAAATTTGGATATGTTATTCGGAACATATCGAAGGATATATTGAACGGTGGAGATCGGATTCTGAGCAACCAAACGAGAGAAACGAATTTCTAAACTAGACAGAATTTTGATGACTCGTGCAGAATTTTTGGGAGAAAAATTTCGAAAATTTCAGCAGCACGCGGAGAGCAAATTTTCGAAATTTAGGGTGTAGGGAATGCTAGGCTTGATGTGGTATTTATAGGGGAGGAGAAAGGAGCTAAACTTGGTATTCAAATCTTACCAAAAATCGATTGATTTTCCTTCCAAATTGCGAGATAATTATTCCTTAAATATCGAGATGCTCCTTCCATACATATTGATATGCTTCCTTGTTGAGAAATTCTACCTTGTATGTAATATTTCCTTCCAATTTGATTGATATCCAGCCTTATTTCGAAATTAATACATGATTTGTACTGAATTTTGAATTTCATGTATTTATTGGCTTGAAATTTCAATACCATGTATTATTTAATATTTTCGAATTTATTATAACTCGAAAATAAATTCTTATACATGTCTATATTTAATTAATTACATGCCCAAAAATTTGGGTTCTCACATATACACCATAAAAAATAATTATTTGGAGCTACAGATATTAATATAACCATTAAAATTCAAACTAATCAAGACCAAAAGAATTAATAAATGTATCAAAATATCAGTTTACTAAGCCTTAATATATAATTTTCTAATAATAATAGTAAATATGTCTCCCAACTGAGGCTGAAAACACAAACCCGATGGACCTTAGACGAAACTGACAAATTTTCAAATTTATCTGACAGTGTGTGATGTTCATCAGATGTTCAACTGATCATCTCGTATAAAAAGTACACAGCACCAACAGAGAATCCAAATCCATATTATCGGTACTCGGGGTGATAGATTAGGGATCATGACCTAAGTTCGATTCCTCTTGAGTTCATTTCCCTTGGAAAATTGGCTTCCCACCTAAGATATTATCCGATCACCCTGATTTAGGGGCATTGGGGGAGGAATTCCACCTTTTGGTACTATTATTTTAATTGTATTTTTATTTTTAAAAAAAGTAGCTGGAAGATATTGGAAATCTAGTTTTGTGATGTAGATGTTCCTCAGGCACAATTTCTCTACATTTAATGAGATATTTTTTCTCTTCGAGTTGTATTTTCACATTGGAGTTGTACGTACCCATGCAGACATTTCAGATGTGATTTTGATTGCACGTCTCTTTTATTTTATTTTTTTATATTGCATGGGAATTTTTATGATACATATACTTCCTTTTCTTTTTAAATTTGATTGCACAAACTTTAAAAAGCTCAAACATCAAAATTAAAATAAAACGCGACCTAAAAAATAAAATTCTTGAATTCTCCTCGAATCATAAAAAAAATATTATTTTTTATATCAAAAGTTATATTTTCCACTATAGGCATCAAACCGTATCCACATTTTTAACCATCAACTGTACTGACGTTTATGTCCACCAATGAGTTGACATTCACATCATTTATAAAAACAGATATGGACAAAGTTGATAGACAACATAACAAAACTATATATACATGCACACACTATTATATATAAATGTTTATTAATTTTTTTAAAAAATATCTAATACAGTAAGTCTTTGTCAAGACAGTATCTAAACTTAGGACATCATATCTCCTGCATAATGTTGTTAAGAGTCTGGGTTCCACCGTTATGTGTTGGACTGTTTATAATTAGGTCCTCCGTTCTGTCCATAATTGGGTCATTTGTAAACTCCACGCTCCAGATGTTCATTCCTGGGCGTGAGAGAGGTGTGTTAATTGTTCCACATCGGTTGAATAAATAACCTGAGAGTTGTATATATTGGCTTGGACAATCCTCCCCCTTGAGCTAGCTTTGGGGTTGAGTTAGGTCCAAATTCCAATCTTAAAAAATGTATACCGAACAAGACACAAGAATAAACAGATAGACGAGAAAGGACTATACGAAATTAAATTTAAACGTTACCTCTGATCTTACAAAGTTTTAGTTTCTTAACTCAAATTTGCATTGAAGGGGAACAAGATATTTATTACAAGGAAAAAAAGAATTTAAACACGACTAATCTCTAAAGCATAGTTTGGTACACATGATAGGATAAACATGTGAGATATAATACAAGGATAAGTTAAGGATAAATAAGATGTAAGATATCATATTTAATGATTGGTATGATTTTAATAAGAGTGATTAAATTTATATATTAGATTGTAATGACAAAATTAACCTTATCATAATAAATTTTATAATTTCAAAGTTGTTGCTTGACTTCATATTTTTTATTTGTTCATGCGTCGATAGTGCTTGCATGATTTATTTATTTTTACTTAATTTTATATATTATATAATATAATAATTGAGCCTTTGATTTTATGAGTCAATTCAAATATCAATTTTTAAGGTTAATCGGGTGATACTAATAATTTTATTGAGATTTATAAAAATCAATTTATATAATTATCATTTTATATAATATATAAAAATAAATAAAAAATATTTATTTGATTTTAATTTCTACCTACTAGCATATATTTATTAAAATCATGGTAATTAAGTCATTTGTAGTGTATTTTATCCTTAAATTAAAACTATCACACCTAATAGAAGGGATATTTTATCCTTCAAAAAATTATTTATCAAGGGCCCATGATATTATCATTAGCTTTTTAAAAATGTACCAAACATATGATAAGGAGGATTATTAATTTATCAATCCCTCCCTTATCCTATGTACCAAACTATGTCTAATAGTTTAGGATGATATATCAAGAGTCAAAAAATAAAAATAAAAAATTAACGAAGGACTCAAAGAATTAACAAAATGGAAATCACAAAACCAATCAAGAAAAACTAAAAACATACCAGATATTCGTGAGATTTCCAATATTACCAACAGAGTACTTGTTACATATCTCATAATAAAATATGCAACAAAATATTCATTTGGTATACTAAAGAAATAGTAGAATCAGGGGGTGTATCCGTATTTGGCGGAGTGGGTGAACGTACTCTTCAAGAAAATGATCTTTACATGGAAATAAAATTTTTTTATGGACACCTAGAGTTTCTTCCGGGGCCTCCGTAGTAAAAATAATTGCCCCAAACACTATTTTTCCCGGCTTTTATGTTGTAGCAATTGGGATGATCGGCCAAAAGATGAAGATTGGATAAAGGGATCAAGTTATTATCCCAATCAACAACTTGCAAATTCCTGAAATAGGATGCTTTTCGGAATCCTTCGTCTGCAAAATGCCCACTTCCCATTTGTGTTGATGTGTGGGATCCCATTGATCTAGTGTTCACTATTTCTCCTCCAAATTGAATCATGCTTGCGTGCCCTTGTAAGTGACTAAACATGAACGATGGCCAATACCCCACCAGGAACCCGGGTCCGAATTCGAGCCACCAGTGTCCGTGTTTCGGATCCTGGAAACAAGTCACATGAAGAAGTAGTAGATTAGTAGAGCTAACCATTGCTTGTTGCAAGCAAACTCAAACATTATTAATTTGATGATTCCAAATTATCGGAACTTGAGTTTTGTTAGAAGTAGCGCAATAGAAATGTATAAACATGAATTATTTTATTCTATAATGTCCAAGTACTTTCAATCTGCAAATTTAATCTTAAACGAGCTTATTATGAAGCTTCATAAAAATTGAATTTTCAATTAGTAGAAACAATCTCGAACCAATAAATTAAGCATAAATAAGGACTCTGATTTGAGCACAAAAAGGTTAATTATTTTCAAAAAATTCGGGCCGTCCAAATAAACTTGCTTAGTATATAGTAAAATTTTGTTTTTTTCTATTACAAGATCATTCCACGTTTGTTTGACTTCATTGGCTCTGACATCTTGGTATCGGTTAAGATTGGAACTTGGACCTAACTCAACCCCAAAAGCTAGCTCAAGGGGGGAGGATTGTCAAGTTAATATATACAACTCTCATGTTATTTATCCAACCGATGTGGGACAATTAACACATCCCTCTCACGTCCAGGAATGAACATTTGGAGCGTGGAGTTTACAAATGACCCAATTATGTGCAGAACGGGGGGACCAACACATAACGGTGGAACCTAAGCTCTGTTACCATGTTAAGATTGGAACTTGGACCTAACTCAACCCAAAAGCTAGCTCAAGGGGGGACACTATGTGAAAAATGACATTTTACTTCGCCAGACGTTACTTCGGCAAAAATAAATAACGAAGTAATACGTTACCAATAACTTCAAAAATAACACAAGCGAAGTAAAATAATATATTTTACTTCGGATGTTTAAAAACACAGGCTTCACTGTATTTTTTTTTTAAATATTTTACTTCGGCGTATCAATTTTGATGAAGTAAAAAATAATGAAAACAGTTGATACTGAAGTAAAAAGATGGACGAAAAGTTTAATATCGAATTTTAGCGACGGTTGAAGAAAACCCGTCGCTAAATTACACATCGCCGACGGTTTAGTTTACACCGTCGCTAAAGTTAGCGACGGTTTAAGAACACACGTCGCATGTTTTAAACTAGCGACTGTTTTCTTAAAACCGTTGCTATATTTAGCGACAGTTTAAATTACACCGTCGCTAAACGTAGCGACGGATAAAAGTAACCCGTCGCTGATTTTAATTTTGGCGACTGTTTCTATCAAACCGTCGCAATTTTCAAAAAATTTCCACCCGCCCATTTTTCCCTCCATTTTCATCCACCACTCTCTATAAATACATGCAAATTCTCTCCAATTTCTTCAACTTCACTTCACAACAATTAAATTTTTTCTCACTTGCACGATTTTATAACTTCACAACACTTAAAATTTTTATTTCTAATACGATTTTACCACTTCACAATACTTAAAATTTTTATCTCTTACACGATTGTAACAATTCATAACACAAATTTATTAAATTATTAAATTTTTTTTTATTTTACCTAACATATTAGCGACGGAATTCATGTTAAAAACCGTCGCTAGGTAGCGACGGTTAAGATATGAATACCGTCGCTAAATAGCGACGGTTTGTAACATGAATTCCGTTGCTAAATTAAGCGACGGCTATTTATAAACCGTCGCTATTTTTAATAAACCGTCAAATTCAAAAACCAGCAAAAAGACTTCAGTAATTTCAATCATACAACTTCGGTTATTATACGAAGTAAAAGGTACATCTATTACTTCACGTCCATATACTTCGGCAATTAACTACCTTATTACTTCATATAATATGCGAAGTAAAAAGTGATTTTTCACATAGTGGGAGGATTGTCCAAGCCCATATATACAACTCTCAGGTTATTTATCCTACCGATGTACAATTAACACATCTCTCTCACGCTCGGGAATGAACATCTGGAGCGTGGAGTTTACAAATAACCCAATTATGGGCAGAACGGATGGCCTAATTATAGACAGTCCAACAACACATAACGGTGGAACCCAGGCTCTGATACCATGTTAAAATTGGAATTTGTACCTAACTCAACCTCAAAAGGTAGCTCAAGGGGGCAGGATTGTCCAAGCCAATATATACAACTCCCAAGTTATTTATCCAACTGATGTGGAACAATTAACAATATCATTATAATAGGTGTCCAGCGGGACAACTTATGATTTGAGTTTTATTGGTTCTAATGTAAAAACAATCTTTATTTTAATATATTTTATGGTTTTATCCAATTATAACATTTACTTTATTTGTATACTCATTCAAGCTATATAGATAAAGTCTTTGAATATGTAATAGATATCATGATGTTTGTCTCTCCACATAAGATCATGAAACTCATTAAGAAGTGTATCATAATTCTAAACAGGTTCTTAGTCTAATCAGCCGCATAAAATATTAAAGGTCGTTTGAGCTTTAGACCAACTGTTGGAACATTTCATGTTCGCAATCTTAATTTTGATGCTAACAAAACTTGTTATTTAGTTACTGATAGTTTATAGTAGTGCGCAGGATACTGTAACTTATCAAAGCCTAACTGATCAGTTATCTCGCCTAACTGAAGCTTTCAAGAACGCCAACTGATAGTGCCAACTAATGGCCTAAGCTGAATCAGTCCAACTGATGTATCGAAGAACAGTTCAACCGAATGATCAGTTGTTAGGTGATTCAGCATAAAACCTTCAGAAGCCCGGCCAGCTGATGAAACGCTCAACTGATGGAAAGTTCAACTGACCAGTTCAACTGAACCAATGTAACCAGTTAAGCTAACGAACCAACTGATTTCACCAGACCAGTTCAACTGACCAGTTCAAAGCATCAGTCAGGAATCAATCAGTATGGAAAACACGACAAGATTATTCTTTGGAATCCAGTTGTGCGAACTGGGTAAATTATTTGTACTATCAGTAGTACAATTAATGGACGTTGCAGCAAAGATTAAAGTCGAGAAATTCTTGGAGTCATGTTGGAAAAGTCGAGACACAAAGTCCTAGGAACAAATTCAAGCTGCAACGGATACAATTATTGAGTTTCACTGTATCATCAGTTTCTCGCCTATAAATAGAAGATCGGTGAAGACCAATAATAAGATGAGTGTGTGAAAATACCAAGAAAAAGGGCACGCATATTGCATATCAGCTTATAAGAAGTAAATATCCCAGAGGGAACACTTCATCGTGTTATCAGCTTAGCTTAGGAGCACAATTCCCTCAATGTGTGGGAACACCTTTCTAGTGTATTCTTTGTATAGTTTACACACACACACTCACACTCACTCACTCACAAATACCGTCTTGTACACAGACGTTAAACTTGTGTATGTTGTCTTTGACGCACAGACGTTAAACACGTGTTGTCTGAAAGGTGCTGCTTTTTCTCTAGGCTAGCAGTTCAGTTGAGGCAGTAGTGTAAGTCCTAAGCTGAGTGCATTTGTACAAATAGATGTATAAATCAAAATCTTCTAGTAGATCCTACCAGAGGTGGTAGAAGGGGTGACGTAAAATCAGTTGAAGTCTACAAACATCCATAAACATATCTTGTGTACTTAACTGATTAACCAATATTTTCAAATTGACTTGATTAGTTAGAGCATCCATTAGTTCAGTTTTTACCATAACTGAACTGACATATGCGACAACTGATAGTTTGCTTTTCATTTATTCAGTTTACATAAGTTAAAATATTTTCTATTATAACAGCTTTCTTCACAAAGGATTACTTCAAGTTTTTTTGCGCTTGATTTCTAAATCAAACTCGATTTAATTCATCGGTGTTAACATTCTTAGAACACGAGCAATTGTAGCTCATTGGAGAATATTTTGTTTGAAACACCTCAAAGTGCCCAGATAAACGATCATTCAAATGGTATGAGAGCTAGTTGTTCTAAAAAGAACATTTGAAGAAAACTGTGTTTTAAAATATTTTACTTTAAAATAGTGTTAAAAGCTATTTAAAAGTATTTCATACTATTTTCAAAACTATTTGAAAATATTTATCTATCGCTCATAGCGAAGGGTGGAGAGGATTGGCTCAGCAACTAACATTGTTGCCACTTCACTCGACTCTGAGCTTTGGGGTTTTAATCAGCCTGCAGGGTTCTGAGCTTTTGCTGTCAAGATGCATAGCTAAATTGTTCAGTGAACAAGGTTTTAGCTACAAAGCCTTCCAGGTCAGTTGTTCTTCAGATGAAACTCGTCCATGCTGAGACGTTGGTTGATTTAATCACCAGATGTATTCCGCTTGAGCCCAGTTTGAGTCAACTCGACCATTTGGGTAGTACAGAGATCGAGTTCAAGGCAAATTAGCTTGCTTCTCTAGCAAATTAAACACAAGAACTATGCATCATTTCAAGCAGTCAAGACAATCAGTTGTTGGTATATCCAGTTCTGTCATAAATATACCTACTGATAACCGATGTTATTTGAAATATGCTATTGTAGTAGCAATTTTCCTTACAACTGATGTATGTACTCAAATGTAAAATACAAGGAAGTTTGTTTGATTTAATAAACATCATGTTTATCCAGTTGTGTTTCGTTGTGACTGAATAAATATTTCCAAACTTCTTGTCTACATTGCTTGAATGATTATAATCTATGAATTGGTGCTTAGTTAATTTTTCCAAATAAGAGCTTTTAAATTCAGTTGTTAAGGGGGAGTTTTCTTACCCTCAAACTAAAGTTGTTTTTAAAAAATTTCTTCAATTCAGTTCTTGAGGATGAGAATTTAATGACATTTAAATGTACTGACTCTAGAACTTTAAAAGTGTTTAATTTGTTTGTACCGTTTTAACTATTCAAGTTTTCTGATCATAAAAAATGAGGAGATTGTTGGAACATTTCATATTCGCAATCTTTATTTTGATGTTAACAAAACTTGTTATTTTTTTACTACTTGTTTATCGTAGTGCGCAGGATATTGTAACTGATTAAAAGCCTAACTGATCAGTTATCTCGCCTAACTGAAGCTTTCGAGAATGCCAACTGATAGTACCAACTGATTGCCCAAGCTGAATAAGTCCAACTGATATATCGAATAGCAGTTCAACCGATTGATCAGTAGCTAGGTAATTCATCAGAAGACCTTCAGAAACCCGGCCAGCTGATGAAGTGCTCAACTGATGGAAAGTCCAACTGACCAATTCAACTGAACCAGTGTAACCAGCTAAGCTGACGAGCCAACTGATTTCACCAGACTAGTTCAAAGCATCAGTCAGGAATCAATCAGTATGGAGAACACGACAAGCTTATTCAATGGAATCCAGTTGTGCGCACTGGGTAAATTATATGTACTATCAATAGTATAATTAATGGACGTTACAGCAAAGATTAAAGCTGAGAGATTCCTGGAGACATGTCGAAAAAATCGAGACACAAAGTCCTAGGAACGAAAAGCTACAACAGATACAATTATTGAGTCTCACTGTACGATCAGTTTTCCGCCTATAAATAGAAGATCAGTGAAGACCAATAATAAGACGAGTGTGTGAAGATACAAAGAAAAAAGGCACGTATATTACATATCATCTTACAAGAAGCAATCATCTCAGAAGGAACACTTCATCGTGTTATCAGCTTAGATTAGAAGCACAATTCCCTCAGTGTGTGGGAACAGCTTTCTAGTTTATTCCTTGTTCAATTCCCACATACACACACTCACTCACTCTCAAATACCGTCTTGCACACATACGTTAAACTTGTGTATGTTGTCTTTGACGCACAGACGTTAAACACGTGTTGGGTTAAAGGTGTTGCTTTCAGTCTAGGCTAGGAATTCAGTTGAGGCAGTAGTGCAAGTCCTAAGCTAAGTGGGCTTGTACAAGTAGTTGTATAAATCAAAGTCTTCTAGTGGATCCTACCCAATGTGGTAGAAGGGGTGACGTAGGAGCAGTTGAAGTCTCCAAACATCCATAAACATATCTTGAGTACTTAACTGATTAACCGATGTTTTCAAACTGACTTGGTCAGTTAGAGCATCCATCAGTTCAGTTTTTACTAAAACTGAACTCACATATGCGACAACTGATTCTTTGCTTTTCAGTTATTCAGTTTACAAAGTTAAAATGTTTTCTATTGTAACAGCTTTCTTCACGAAGGATTACTTCGAGTTTCTTCTGCATGGTTTCTAAATCAAACTCGATTTAATTCTTTGGTGTTAACATTCTTAGAACACGAGCTATTGCAGCTCATTGGAGAATATTTTGTTTGAAACACCTCAAGGTGCCCAGATAAACGCTCCTTCACTAAATATGTGATGTAAACTTCATTTTCATTGGTAAGGAAATGAAGATGTTCATTCATACAGATGAGTGATCATTTGATGATGCACTGAACAACCCTCTTTCGGACAGTCCAAGTGGTTATCATTTATCGAGTGAAATAGTATGTGGTTATGATTTGTACACCATTAGTCCTTAAACCCAGGACAATGTATAGGCTCTACGTACTAGCATGCACTTTGACTCGTTTACCAACTTCATTGAGAGTAATAAAGGTGGCGAGTTTGGGTGTAGTTTTAATATACGTAGGAGAAAATGCATCGTAGTTGAGAATTCATCGTTTGCCTACGAGCGAAGATATCCTATGTGGTGTAATGAGTTAATAGTCCGAGGAATCTCTGCCAAATTAAGACATGTTCATTTTGAAAAGGTATTTTCCTCAGTTGCACATACTTTGTCACTATTATTACTCAAAGATACATCACATCATTATTGAATTTATATGCAACTATCTCGATACACCAATGGTTGCAGATTGGATCAGGATATATGAGTTGAAGGGGCAGTATTGTACACTAATCATAACTTAAGGTTCATGCAGCAGTATTAGCGATACATAGGGGATCGTGGAGCGATACTATAAGACGCTTTTAACACGATCTTATGGGTGCAATCAGAAATGAGTTCTGAAATTCTTTAATGTTGATGAAAAGAATGTGGCTATTTAGGATATGTCCAAATAAGAATAATGTTATTCTGGATCACATGGAATAATGAACCCACAGCTAGCTATATTCTTTAACTATTTAAGGTTACAAAAATATCAGATTATATGTTCCAATTCAGATAGTCAAACTTCAAGGAGTTGAATTTGACGATTGTAGTTTGATGGAGATCAAATAGAATGCTTTTAAAGGAGTTTGCAAGTTGATTCCATAGGATGGAAGCAATGGAAGTTAGTTTAACTGTTAATTGAGTAAAGAGTGTGGAACTGTCTATTTTGTTGAAGGAATTTACAAAATTGTCAGCTGCCAAAAATGGATCTATAAAAACTTTGATCTTTGAAATTTTCAATTTTTATTATATGAACAAATTTGTATCATTGGTATTGTCAAATCATCGAACAAATTTATAATGAGTTCATAATTATATATTTAATGAATTTAGAATATTTGTAATAGTGACTACTAATATGTATACATTCTCATAGAACATTATAGAGAAGTCTAGAATTAATTGACTAATAAATTAAATAATTGTTATTTAATTTTAAATATTATGTTTATGCATATAGTATATGTGCATGTATAGATGTATTAATATATATACTTTATCTGGAGATATAAACATGTGTAGATAAATATATCGTGGATTATCAAAAGTTGATTAATACATGATATAATAATATGAGAATTTAATTAATGAAAATTAAGAATCCTAAAAACACTAGGATTAGGAATCCTAGTAACATTGGACTTCTGTATTTTAATGAATATGTTATCAAAAGATGATAACACATAACACACAATATAAGACACAAAAATACACAACAAAATTTCTCCTCTCCTCAAAAAACCTCTCGGCCAACACGAAAATTTCGAAGAAAAATTTCGACCGTGTGCTTCCTCCGCCACCACCTCATTGTCATCGCACCAACTCCAGATTTCTGAAATTCGGGTGTCCTAGTCTCAACACAGAGATTGTTTGAGATCTCTAACGCGAACCAAACAAATAACAGAGTCTCCGATCGTAGACTTGATTAGGCGATCAAAAGGAGATAGATCTGTTATAAATGATATACAAGAAAGACTACCACCACTTAAGATCTGGAATAATTTGGAGCCAGCATTAAATACGCTAAAGTTAGCTCTAAACACCCTATGAATGTTTAAATTCATATGATGTCCAAGGAACGATTTTTAACGTCGAAACAAATTTTTAAACTTCTGCCGCATCTTGAGTGCGAGAAAACGGTACTACAACATGAGGCGTGTACACGAAAACCTAGTTTTTCGCTAGAAAGTTATCAAGAACTTACATGGAATTAGTACTGAGATTCCAAAGCATCTAAGGAATAATATTTTTTTGCGAGAAAGAGTATCAAAGCATGACCTTCAGAAAGAAAAGAATCATGCCATATTTTATTAGAAAACATCCAAAAAATCAAAGCGTGGAAGATACAACATTCACTCATTAAGCAGCTTAGTAAATCTATTTTAAAAAAAATTGTTGTGGGTCGACTAAATACTTTGTAAAGCTAACGACAAGCCATCGACTGCATGCATGAGAATGATGAGTGTCGAGTTTAAGACTCAGTGCTGACTTCAAGATCCAATTGTAACAAATTCATCTCCAATTCGTAAAAAATAATGGAAAAACTTTGCATACCTTCCATATCATAATGCCAATATCGAATTGCCTAGAACTGTAAGATGACCTTGGAGAGATTGCTGCTCCAATGGCAATTCTGTTGCTAATTTGCACAAATCCGGAACATAGTAAATTGTAACATCCTGTTTCTTGATATGCATCCGTCTGTTAATTCCCACACTTTCCGTTAGTAATATATTTATAGCCTTGTTTTGATTATGCTCCATACGTCCCCACTCATTTAGGCTTATGTATATTTTCTTGAAAACTAAGAAATTGTTTGGAAAGGTACATTTTATAAAACAGTTTTACTATTTTTCCTTTATTTAATGAAGATTTCAGACGTAAATTTTTTACAAGTAAACCATTTTAAATAGGGGTATATTGATAAAAGAGTAAGGAAATGAATATTAAATATAGAAACCGGACTTTATAACTGAGAGGGATGAAAAAAGAAATTCAGCCTAGATGAATGGGATAGTGGTAGCAACAATCACTGTACACACACACGCACGCACAAATATATATATATATATATATATATATATATATATATATATATATATATATAAATAATTATATTGTCACAAATTAATACTAACTGTCCAATACGTGAAAAACCTAGGATAGTTGTCTCCATACAATTCCGGGCTGATCTGCAAATGGCAAATAGTAACATCAGTTTTATCGGGGTTAGTCTGTACATGTTACATTGAGTTTATTTCTTTATCTATTTCAATATCATTATATCATGTATGGAAGTTAACATATATGTTAATGATCAAACGACTAACATTTACCACGTCACAAAGAGATAAATAATCCAAATATTACATAGAATAATTGTTTTACAGTCAATTAACCCAAATCCCATGGTAAAATGAAGACAACAAATTAATTCGAGAGAGTTATTATCATCCATGTCCTTTGTGGACAAATTAGGTGAGCATTTGAAATCCTGGTTACTGCGATCGTTCACTCGATTAAATTATCGGGCATGGCGTAATATATATAGGTACGGACCTGCCAACCGGCTTCAATGGTGTTGAGATCACGACCAAAGGAACCAGAGATAAGCCATAATTGAGAGAGACTGAATTCGTATTCATCTGTCACGCGAGGCGCCCACACGTTCAGGCTGGCCTTGGCTCCGTAGTACTCCTCTCCATTCACAAATGCTACTGCATGCTGTATCAATAATTCATCAACATAATATGCTTTTGTTTTAAAAGTTTTTCCCAAAATATATATTCTCAAAAATTACATCAGAAGACTGTGATATACGGTTGATTTTTATTTTTCCAAAATTTAATTTATATTTTTTTGGGTCAAGGGAATTTCGAATAGATTTATAATAACTGTAGTCGTGGTTTTGCTTGATTTTATTTTATTAAATAAATAAGTAATGAGATTATTTTTCATATAACATAATAATTATACTCTGACTTAAAACTATATATATATGCAGCAAACGATATATTATGTCACGTAAATGAGAAATTTCCTTGATGAGAGAAAACATAATATACGTAGAGACACTATAAAATACAGAATCAATAACTTTAAAGATATATCTAACCTCGTGATCTCTACTCATCGTGTCTCTTCGAACGCCCCTTGCGATTTTTTTACCGAATCTTTGAATCGAACTAGTCCTCAGAACATCTTTCTCTGTTGTTCTTCTTATCGGAATGCTTCCTTCCGGGCACGATTCACCGTTGTCGATCCAAGATTGAAATATTCCTGGAATGGAGTAGATATTGGACGCATTGCTCTTTGGTCTGTCAGGTGGCTCCTGCAATCAAGCAAAACAAAAGATTTTTGAATTTTTGTTTTTTCAAGTATCAAGAATTGAAATTTTGACATGTACAGTTGAAATTTGAGTACATTTAAAACAGCCCTTTTGATATTTTCTCTTATATATCTACCAATTATTCACAAAAATTATATATTGCATGATCAAGAATATAGAGATATGTAATGTTCTAAGTTATAACCAAGAATTATATATGAATAAAAGGAAAGAATAACAGTAATTAAATTACCAGTGGCTTCTGTCCTTTGAGCATAGGATGATCAAATGCTGGTTGATGATGAGCTAAAACACAATCTATTACATCACCATAAGGACTCTACAAACAAGTTATAAAATAAACGCAAAAAACTATAAATTGTCAGCCCAATTATTCAAGAGAAAGAAAAGGAAAATCACGAAAACTCGGACCTCGTAGTAAAAGACACATAAACTATAATACATAACAACCTCAACTGTCTTGACAGCTTGCTTGTTGATCTTTTTAAGGTAACTCCTTATTCTCCTCAACTTATGCAACTCGTTCCGAGGCGTGAACGTTTGATTCGCCCGTAAATGGCTACCGGCGAGTTTGGCGCCGGAGAAAACATGACTACTTAGAGAAGAAGCGATAACAAAGAAGGCTGCTAGAAATTTGAAAAAGATGGATTGAGAAGAAGCCATATATCTGGCAGGTGGTGTATTCGTGTGCTTGTTTGTTTCTTGAGGCAGAACTAGGTTGCGTTTGTATTCATTTGTAGATTGTCTTGTAATGACCATAAAACCTAGTCGAATTTTTCTTTGTACTACAACAAACAGTGCCACGCAAAAGAAAAGTTAAAACAAAACTCATTTGCGCTCTCTGATCATTTCATTACTTTTTATGGCCACATGTTGACAGATAGTGGACATACCCCTCTCTCTAACATGCACACTCCTCCCACTATCTGCGAGCACTTTTTTTCCAAATATTGAGATTGGATTTATTTTTAGTTTATTCTTTAATCATTTATCAGTTGTAAGAAATTTCAGTACTGATAATAAAGAATTCCAAATTTTTATTTCACAGTGGAAGGAAGCTGTGATACAACACTAGGGGGTTGAGGAGTCTTGTAGCCTGATTGTACCGACGTCAATGGAGCATTCAAGGCTCCCAACAAGTTTATTTTTCAGCTCACATTTACCGCAAGAGAGTTGTGGTCAAAATTCGAAAGGATCTTAGTTTTTTTTACGAGTGGTTTTTCAGAGGCTGACAAATTTTTATTTTTGTCCGGGGCGCTTATCCCAAAAAATATTTTTTTACTTTTATCGGATTGGAGAAAAAAATTTGATGTGACAGAATTAACGCTAAATTATAGGAAAATACCCGATGCCACAGTTTCCTTGAGTGCTATATAGTAACATATTATATCGAAAAATACATATTCTATATCATATCGAAATTTAAAACATCCTATAAAAAAAATATTTTGATATATCAAAATTTTCGGTATATATAATGAATAATATTAAAAATACAACCAATATATCGTTACAGCGATATTTACAACCATTATATCGCGAGATTTTACTGTTATATCGCAATATTTTGTATTCAATATATAGTATACTTTGATAAATTGAATTTTTTGTGTCGTACAAATTGATGTACACACAGGGACGGATCCAGGAATAAGAGTTGGGGTGGGCTTGAACTCAATATGATAAGTTATATATTATTAAAAAAAAAAGTACATTATATCGTTCAACGAAGTTGTGCCTTACGGGATTTTAAAACATAAAATTCATCAATAATAGAATTTACATCAATATGTTTAGCTAAATCTCGTTCAATATAGAGTGTCAAACAATCGGCAAGAAAGTCATCCTCCATTTTATTGCGAAGTGCCGTCTTCACATGCTTCATTGCTGAAAAAGCCCGTTCAATAATGGCAGTAGACACAGATAATGTCAAAACAAGATGAATCAATCTAGTCAACATAACATAAACACTTGACCGTCCACTCTCGGTCAATTGCTGACACAACTCAACAAGTGTAGAAACCTTTAAATTCTGCATCACATCGAGTTTATAAATGTATCAATTCATACTTCAAAACAACAATTTCTTGATCTGTGAAATCTCCAGGATAAAACTTCTTCGCAAGCTTGCAAATATCATCACTGTTAAATGAGTCAAATGAATTTTTAGGATCTAAAGCTATACTAAGAGAAAGAAGTTTCACCGATGACTCATTGAACCGAGTATTTAACTCCATCAAAATGAAATCTATTGCTGCATTATAAACATCAAAGTGGTAATGATGTTCTATTGAATAAACCGTCGCTAATTAAAACCGCCGATTCACCTTTTTTTATTTTTTAATAATGTAGCGACGGTTTTAGCAATACCGTCGCTAATAATTGCGATGGTTTTTGATAAAACTGTCGCCGATCCACATCGGCGACAGGTTTATTAAAACCATCGCAAAAATAGCGACGGTTATCAAAAACCGTCGCTAAAACCGTCGCTAAATAAAAAAAATGGGCTGGGCTACAGCCCAGTATAGCCCTAGCGTGGATCCGTCTCTGTGTACACATATGGATACACGTGTGACATCACTCATGTATAATTAACATATCGATTATACTGAAATATTGCATTATATCGATATTTCGACACGATCGATATATACAATTTTAGACAGTAAAAATAGATTGCATTTTTTTAAAAGAATAATTTTATTATTTAAAAATATTATATATTTTTAAATTTATATATTATATTTTAGTATATCTCCAAAAGTTTAAATTTCATACCGCCGAAAATTTTGGTATCGATATCATATCGTACTGAAAAATTCAGTAAATTCGATATTTTTCAATACGAAAACTTCGATATATTGAAAATTTTGTATTTTCCCCCACCCCTACTTAACTATGTGTTTCAGTTCCCTCGTTACCTTAAAATTCGATATTTTTTTGGTATGGTAACTTATTAATGTCAATTTGGAGTGAAATTTTTCCTTTCTATTTTCCATTGACTTTAGCTTACTTCTTAGACTTTTTTAGTGCAGTCATAAAAACATTATCATTTGTTTATATCAACAACATTCTTTCCATGTGAATACACATGGTCAACAATTTGTTGATTGCCAATTATCCTTACGTGTTAGGAAATTTTGAAATGTCCATATTATCGTGTAAGAGTGCATAAAATTAAATGCACAAGGAAGGTATCAAATATTTTCACTCAAGTGTTTTCAATGGAGCAGCTATGTCATTCATCTTCATGATGTGTTCTCACACACTTTTTATATTAATGAACCTTAATGACGAAAACTCCATTATTAAATTGTTGGACAGGGCCTTGTCTGAAGTTGCAAATTGTTCATCAATTTCCATAAGTAGGTCATTGAATTTTTCATGCCCTTCAGTCGAATTACAAATATCAGCAGAGATCTTACTCTTTTTGAACATAACACAGATGAGAATAGATAGCTCCTGCTTTCATAAAGTTCAAACTCATCAGATTTGCTAAATTCATCAATGGTAGGTAGTTTATCTTTCCTTATGCCATATATAGTCAAAATCTCTATAAATATCTAACCGTTAGATAAGATAAAGTTTTTGTATAATTAAATGTTTAATCATTATTATCATATGCTCCACCTAATAGGATATAATTTGATATCTTGATAAATATTTTCAAATATTTATCAGCCATATATTACATATTGTTCATCACGTCATCTTTCCAACATAATGATGCATGGTCAAGACATTTGGCTCATCTGTTTTGGATTCCAACGGGATCTAAACTATGATTTTCAATTATTTTTTTTTTGTGCAAACTAGATATTTGTTATATTATCAAGCATTTACCGTCAGGAAAAAAAGAATAAAAAGATATCGAGATTTAAACATATGATCGCGAAAATGCAAGTTACATAAGGAAATTCAGTGCATTTTTTCGTATGGATTTGGAAACAATTTCGAAACAAGTGGAAATTTAAAAAATAGGAGAAGAGACAAAACCAGAACCCAGAAACTTGATGGACCGTCGCCATTAATATCATGTTGGATCATCTTCAATTCGAACACATGCTTGTCTCGGACTCGTGATGATTACTGTGCCTTTATTACAAATTTCTTTTATGAATGCACATTTTTTTCTCATTACAGATCACAAGTGTAATATTTAATAAATATTTTTTAAAAAGTGTAGGATTGAACGTCATCTTGCTAAAAGTTATAACTTATGATAATAATGCGATTCAAATGTTTTAAACTATATAACAACATAAACATCATATTTCCATTTATCTATCGAACTCCAACAATGAGTATTCTTAATGGTAGATACCCCTGTAAGAGCCCTGGTCATGGATGATCCGTAATATCAAATGGATTCCCAAATCCGAGTGAGTCTGCAGATGGATTCTTCTGGAGCCAGGCAGGTGAAGGCCCATGCTCTACTCTCCGGGCAGTCATAGGCCCGGGCTCTTGTAATCTCCCGGGAACTTTCTACCCGGGCCACCTCGATATGAGCACCGCACTCGAGTATACTAGCAGAATAGGGTGTGGGTGACTGCCCTATCTCTGACACCAGGCCGATGGGTTGACAAAATCACATAGACGGGATGTGACTAGTATATGAATTGACGTATCAGGATATAGGGTACAGTCAGCCGCCCTACTATAATTAGTAGGTAGCACGGAGAACGAGGTCATCATTACTTTTTCTACTATAAATATCAGGTTCTCTCTTTACATTTACATTCATTCATTCATTCACACCAATATCACAGCCATCACTTGGCTACATTGGTTTTCTTGCTTGAGTGCCCTGCTGACTTAAGCATCGGAGTGGTCATGCCGGACACCCCTCCGGCGCCCATTCACGAGTTCCTCTCCTTGTCTGCAGGTCATAGTGGAAACTATAGCTCACAAGTTCATCTACTTTGCTCATTTTCCTGAACAACATTATAAATTATTGATTCGATCCGGTGGAGCACCCGACCCAGCTCACTCATTTCACTAGGATCGCATCATTGGCACCCGAAACATATTCATTTCTTCTCCCAGCTTGGGTTGATTCGAGGCAGGAGTGGTATAAGAAAATCATATGTCGTATGACGTACCGAAAATTTCGGTATAAGAAAATTCATGTCGATACCGTACCGAAAATTTTGGTGCATATAACTAGCATACCGATTATATCGAAATTGTATGGTATACCGAAATTTCGGTACGGTATCGGTATATATCGTTTTATACCGAAAAAACCTTACATTTAAATTTTTTTATACATTTATTGCTTTAAAATATTATATATTTTAAATTTTTTGTATATTTTTTTTGTATTTCAGTATTCCGGTATATACTGAAATTTTCAAATTGCATACCGTTATCGTACCGTACCGAAATCTTCGAAATTTCGATAAATTCAACATTTTTTGGTACGGTAATCTCGGTATATCGAAAACTCGGTATTTTTTCTCATCCTTAATTCGAGGCTTCAAGCTACCCAGTGGTCAATCACATAACACATTTACCTTAGAATAATTTATCCGAAATATTTGGACAGTGGAATCAGTCGTGCTTACTCTTGTTCAAAGTAGTTTGAGACTCCGGTGTGAGAGTAGATATGAGGAATTTGGCATGGAGATTCCAAATTTTATTTTTTTAAAAAAATTTAACAATAAAGTAGAATTCCAAATTTTTTATCAAGGGGTTAAAAAGTGCAAATTTTATTGCTTCTAATTTTTATGTGGTACAGATAAATTTTGTAAATATTATAATTTTATCGTTTGGTGCAAAATATAAGACTTTAAGTCTTTATTTTATTCATATTCGAGTTAAAAACAATAAAAATTAAAAATTATTATGTTATCTATATCTATCGATTATTATCTCGTATTAAGAATTCATATCATTCTATCCACAAGTCAAAGTAATATATATATATATATATATATATATATATATATATATATATTTTATTTCCTTTTGAGCCTACAAATAGAGGCGATCCTTATTTCATGATTTACTGTCCCCTTTCTTTAATATCGACGTCATGTTCAATGACCTGTGATGTCATTTTCAATCGGGGCTGACGCTTTTTGCAGTTTAAATAAGTAACATTACGTGGAATCCAACCACCAAAATTATTGAAAGAGCCTACCCATTGAATTCCCTCTTCAAATAATTATTTGATCAAGATTTCAAAATTTTCGTACAAAGCATAATACCATTCAAATTGTATTAACTAACTTTCTAAAGAATTTCATATCCCAGATAAACATTAATCTTTTGCATTATTAAATATAATATTGATGGATTATGGCAAAAAGTTGTGTGAGACGGTCTCACATGTCGTATTTTGTGAGACGTATATCTTATTTGGGTCATCCATGAAAAAGTATTACTTTTTATGCGAAGAGTATTACTTCTTATTGTGAATATCGGTAGGGTTGACTTGTCTCACAGATAGAGATTCGTGACTCATTATTATTTATCCAAATAAATTGAGTCAATTATTCGATCTAGCTCACTAAATCGAACTCAATCTCTTTCTAATTATTTACTTGAGATCATTTACCAAGGCTCCTCAATTCAAGTAGTCCCACAAAATTCTTTCAAAATTTTATCGAACAACTAATGACATGAACGTTGGAGTGTTTCCTCTTAGCATTCCTCGACATCTCTAACTTTACTTTGTGACGAAAGTAACAACCCACACAGTTCGTTCGGCCATCCGGATTTCCCAAATTACGAAATTGTGCATTGTTGAGGATCGAAGTTGAGTTTAGAGGGGGGATGAATAAACTCTACTCGTTTTTCGTTCTGATGAGGTACTAAAATCCTGTTAAGGATAGTAGTTGATCTTGTGCGAATACTTTCACCTGATTACAGTAGAACGTGCGGAAACAATCTGATGAAGTAGTTGGAACAAAAATAAAGCAGTAGACAGCAGTTGTTTATAGAAGTTCGAAGATAAACTCTTCTACGTCTCCCCTTCTTCTGTTTCCAGAAGGTATAACTAAAAGACTTTTGATATTACAGTACAATACTTGTACACACCCACTTCAGAAGGACTTACACCTCAGCCTACTGAAACTCTTAGTTTCTCAACTCACAAAAATGCGAACACAAAGTTCTGAAAAAACTCTTTTCAGATTACAGACTCTTCTGATGAAATATTAGTGCAGTAAAGATCGTGAAGAGTGTAAGAATTAGTAGCACAAGATGATCTACAAAAGATCAGATATAAGCTATGAAGTGTGTGCTACTTTTCTTTGTGTTGAACTTTTTAAAGTGCTCAAGGAAAACTGATAGTCGTTTGATAAGAGAGTAGCTTTGTTCCTTGAAAATGATATTATGCGAAGTGTCGTGTCGAACAAGGATTTGATCCAAGTATATATAATCGACTGAGTTCAACGTTCACAATCAGAGAAGTCTTCAGATAACTGATACAATCAGCTTTATTACCGAAACAGGTTCCTGCAGAAAAGCTATAAAACAATCAGTCTTGTTTTATACTTAATTGGGTAATATGCATTAAATGACTCCGTATAGTATTTAATGCTGCAATTAATACTAGTACTAGGAACTCTTTAACGGTAACAATTAAGATATCAACGTTAGAAAACGTTCTCTACTGGTTTGTATTGTTATCCCTTTTCTACTAGTTTAGTTTTACTAGAGCAGCAGCTACTGATAAGCTATTCTGTTGTTCTGGTCTGCTGGTCTACTGGTTTTAGTTATCATCGCCACAATAAAATTTATGTCTAACAATTTCCCCCTTTGTGGTGATGCCAAAACCTAAACAGTAGAAAGTCGTTAAGTAAAACAGATAATCATTTAAACAAACGGATAATGTTAATAACGCATTAAATTAAACAAATCAATCGGTTCCAATGTCCCTGTAAATGATTTCTTCATTTTGAGGTTCTTGATCTCTTCTGTTAGAAGGTTCAGCCTCATCTTCTGTTTGCCTAACTCCTGCTTGATCTCCTCTATCTTCCCCCTTTTTGGCATCAGCGGCCACCACATGGGTAAAGAGATCATTCAGTCTGCCGGAAATATTTTGAATGCCATCGGTTAGCATCTCCAGATACGGGGTCTGAGAAGAGATGCGATTATCTAAGGCAGTGATAGATTGATTTTGAGAGTCAATCTTGGCATCCAAAAGTTCCACAGAAGTAGACAGTGATCGAAAGATATCATCATGCTCATTAATTCGAGTGAGTATATCATTTTGAGCAAGCATGATGGCGTTGTGAGTCCTTGATACAGCTGATCTGAAAACGGAGGCTTCAGCATACATCTTGTCCGAGGTCTCCTTAGTGAGATAGATGTATTTCCCCATTCTCTCTCGGAAAGATTAAGCACCACTGAATTCCGCAAGGTTTTCACAAGACATACGTTTTACTAAATCAGATATGTTGTTGAGGTCGGTTTGTAGACACTGATCTGATGTTCAAGGTTGAATGCATCTGATTCCGAGGAAGGGGTTCGTTCAAGAATGCGTTGTTTGATCTCAGAAAGACGAGAATTCGTCGCAGTCAAAACAGGGAGGGAGACAGTCAACGCAGTAGAAACAGGAGGAGCATCCATTAATGCAGTAGAAGGAGCAGGGTCTGCTGTGCTTTCTGCTGGAAGTGCAGAAACAGTAGGCTCAATAGCAACCAGAGGAAGAGTAGTATCTTCAGTAGGAATGGCCAAGTCAGAGGCCAAAGCTTCTTCCATAGGTACAGTAGCAGCCTGTGAAACTGAAGATGCTTCAATAGAAGGTGCAGAAGGCTGTTCCAGAAGAACGTTCATTTCTGCTTGATGTGCAGCAGAAAACAACTCTAAGTTCGGCAGTAAAGAAGTAGCATCTGGTTCTGCTACTTGTTGCCCTGGGGTAGGAGAACCAGAAGCCGGTAACTTCCAAAGTGGTAGAGACAGTAGGGACAATCGATTCAATGACTTCCTCAACTGAAGCCAGTTCATGCACAGACAATAGTGATGAGGACTGAATGGGCCTAGTCGGAGATGCAGGAGTACTAAGAACAGCAGCCTTTGGGGAGGCTGTAGTCCTTTCCTCAACTGTCTGATTCTGCTGAAAGATCGGGACAAGGCCAACATGATAAACAGTAGGCTCTCCTAAAGCCTTGTTCTTGAGCAAGAAGTTGCTCACTCATCTGCTTTAATCTGTCAGATAGAATCACAATAACATTTTGATCCTGAACAGCAGTAGGAACGGCAGGATCAAAGTTCGATTGAAGAACTTTCAGAACTGATTCTAATTTCTGACATTTTAGCTGATCGAGGATGAAGTTCCTTCTGCGCAAGGCCTCGATGACATTCTCTGTTTTTGCCAGCTGAAAAGTCCTCCTTTCTGCATTCATCATCTTGTCTGTAATTCCCTTTTGTTTGAAGTAGTCAAAAGAATGGAACAATCGGACAGTATGTCATTCATCAAAGAATTTAATGTCATCGTTTGCAGAGGTCTCAATCTCTGCTAGATGAAGATCAACGCCGGTAGTGACAGTGGTCTTGTGACCAAAAGTAGGTGGTTCTTCAACCATTTTCCCTTTGCCTTTGTCAGTAGATGAAATGGGCGCAATAGGTCGGAAAGCAGAAGACCCTGCTTGCTGGTTCCCGAATAACGATTCTAGATGATGGCTTAAAAGCAGTAACAGAAGAAGGTGCTGAGATGGACGCAGTAGCGAGTGCAGTCGAAGAAACAGTCGATCGAGCAGAAGGAACCGCTTCTGGAAAGACCTGTCGAATAGGTACTTTCTCAATTTCAGACAGTGCTGCTGTCTTTTTAATCTTGAGAATGGTGCACGGTTTCTTCTTGGCTGGGGTCGGTACTGTTGTCGAACAGCAGCAGCAGATTCTTCTGATGCTGTTTTATCGGAATCCGTCGAAATAATCAATCGTTTCTTTGAAATTTTCTTTTGAGGTTTGGGAGCCTCAGAAGCAGATTCCCCAATTTCCTTCTTCATCGCAACAAACTCCGCCACTGTTGGCTTAGGCCTTAGAGCCAATACATTTGCTGCATCAATCATGGTAACGGAAGTAGCATCGAGATCACTGGTAGATGCGAAACCAGCATCCTTGAGCAAAGCACTGATCTGAACTGCGAAACCAGAACTCTTCCGAATAACCATATCCTTCATAATTCTGAAAATAAAATGACTCCAATCCACCTTAATCCCCTTGGTGATGGCAGTCATGACCTGAACTTTCTCCTTCGTCAACTTGTCGAAGGTGCCAGCCTTGATCAAAATAGCTTTAGCCACAATATCGACCAGAATCTGATACTCTATTTTGAGCAATTTCTTGTGGCAGGAAGGAGACTACTTCTTCTCCAGATGCGGAGAAAGAGCTGAGAGCAACAGACATATCTATCTTGGAAATATCAGAGAGTTCAGAAATACCCGAAAGTGGAAGGAGGAAGGTTGCTCCTAGGTGTGCGTCATCAATGGAGATAGAAGCATCTCCTTGGGTATGAACAATCCTTCCGTCATGCACTGTTGCTTTGGCGTAAAATTCCAGGAGAGCATTTTTGTAGATAACTGCTGGTGCTTCCAGGAATTTCCGGAGTCCTGATTTCTCAATATCCTGAAACATTTTCAAGAGATTCTCATCCTTGATGGTGAGAACGGAAGCAAAGTTAACCTGATAAGTGTTAAGAGTATATGCTCCAGCCATTTCTGTATGCAGATTAGATCAGAAAAATTTGCAGTAAGTTAGTTATGATATAGAGAAAGCAGTAGCTGAATAGCGATAGTTATGAAACAGTAAAGGTGAAAATGTGAAATATGAAATAGATATACAGCCGTCAAATAAACATAAAGACACGTGTCAGTATGTTCTTGGTTGAGTGTTTGAAAAGTTTTGCAGAAACTGTCAGAAAGACGAATGATTTTGAAAATTTTGAAAAAGAGCGGGCTGTCCAGACAGTTACTAAAAGAAATCAGAAAAGGATTTGTCATTTTATGATAACGTCTGCTGGAAGTTTCAGAGTGCTGAAGTGAGCGAGCACTTTGTCAAAACCAGCAGACTTGTAGTTTTATCGAAAAGACAAATATCCTATCTGTTTTCTGAAAAGGTGTCAAAATCTTAGTCTGACTAAGATACTGTTCCCCCTCGGTAAATGCAATTAATAAGTAGTCATAATTGCGACAAGTGACTCTTGGCCATCTCTCAATCTGATGCCGTTGAAAATGAACAGTCGCAATCGTGTGATTCACAAGAGTCTTTGTTCCCTCTATAAATACCTGCAAAGCTTGAACGAAGGTAAACAAGAACAATGAAAACTCAAGTAAAAAGAGAGTTAGAGTTAGATTCAGGAGATGAAGCAATTGTCCAGAGAGAAGTTTGAGGGTATCATAAATGTCGTAATGATCCTTGAAATACACTCCTTGAGTTGTAGTTCCCACAGTTATGCAGATCTTATGCTTCGATTGAGTTTAAAATATAGCCTCGATTTCTTCCAGAAGCATGCTAATGCAATTAGAGAGTGCTGGTGGATTGATGATGCTGAAATCCTCTCTAATGCCCTGTAAGGCATCTAAAAATTACATTAGTGCTGGAAAGACCTAAGCTTGTTAGATTCTTTCTAGGCCTTTCTCTTTCGAAGAAGACCATCTTTTTCCTATTGAAGTACTTTGCAAGCAAATGTCAGAAAGCTCCTATTTCAGAAGACAACCACTACATGTAACGCTACTGGTTAAATAGCAAAGAAGATCTACTGTTTTTCCTTATGCATTGTGTAAAGTACTGAAATGGTTTCTAATAAAATTCCAGTTTAGCTTATCTGACTTTTCTCTTCTGCTTTTCTGCAAATAACTTACTGTTAGTTCAATGCGATAACAATCAAGTAATAATAGAAGTTTAACTAAGATATCAGAAAATAGTCAAGATAAATCTATCAAACCAAGAGAATTACGAAAGTAAGAAAACTTATTTCCTGGTAAGGGTTTCGTGAAGATATCTGTTGTTTGTTGATCAGTAGAAACATATTCCAAACGAATGTTCTTCTTCTGCACATGATCTCTAATAAAGTGATGTCTGATGTCTATGTGCTTCGTTCTGGAATGAAGTACTGGATTTTGTGTGATTGCAATTGCACTGGTATTGTCACAGAATATATGTGATTCAGAGGCTTGAATCCCATAGTCTCTTAACTGTTGTTGAATCCACAGTATCTGAAAGCAGCAGCTTCCAGCAGGCAGATATTCTGCTTCTGCAGTAGATGTGGCTATGGAAGTCTGTTTCTTGCTAAACCAGGATATCAGCCTATCACCAAGAAATTGACAGAAACCACTTGTGCTTTTTCGGTCTAGTTTGCAACCTGCATAATCAGCATCTGAATATCCAATAAAATTTAACGATGAATCATTGGGATACCATAAGCCGACGTTTTGAGTTCCTTTCAAGTACTTCAAAATACGTTTAGCAGCAATATAATGAGATTGTTTGGGGTTAGATTGAAATCGAGCACAAATGCAAACAGCAAACATGATATCTGGTCTACTGGCAGTTAAATATAATAAAGAACCAATAAGACCTCGATACTGAGTTACCTCTATTGGAATACCACTTTCATCTTTATCAAGCTTAATAGATGAGCTCATTGGAGTAGAAGCAGCAGAGCATGCTTCCATTCCAAACTTTTTCAGAAGCTCCTTGGTGTACTTGGCTTGATTTATAAAGATTCCAGTCTCTGATTGCTTAATCTGTAATCCTAGGAAGAATGTTAATTCTCCCAATCATACTCATTTCAAATTTATCCTGCATCAATTTTCCAGACTTTGCACATAATTTGGGGTTAGTTGATCCAAAAATAATATCATCAACATAGATCTGTACTAAAAGAATGTGCTTATTCTTGACTAAAGTAAATAAGTTTTATCTACTGCTCCGATGGTGAAATCATGATCAATAAGAAATTGTGATAAAGTGTCATACCAAGCTCTAGGTGCCTGTTTTAGACCATAAAATGCTTTGTGTAATTTAAATGCATGATGCGGAGAGAAATGATCGATAAAACCTGGAGGTTGTTCGACGTATACTTCTTCTTGTAAAAGACCATTTAGAAAAGCACTTTTCACATCCATTTGATATACTTTGAAATTCTTGAAAGCAGCGAAAGCTAAGAATATTCTGATTGCTTCGAGCCTTGCTACTGGTGCATAAGTCTCATCAAAGTCTATGCCTTCTTCTTGTCTGAAACCTTGAGCTACCAATCTAGCTTTATTTCTCACCACTGTGCCTTCTTCATTGAGTTTGTTTCTGAATACCCACCGAGTTCCAATGACAGCTTGATGAGATGGTCTAGGTACTAGAAACCAAACTTCATTACGTTTAAATTGATTTAGCTCCTCTTGCATGGCTTCAATCCAACTAGGATCCAGAAGAGCTTCTTCAATATTCTTTGGTTCATCCTGAGATATAAAAGCAGCATGCATGTATTCATTAAGCATTTGCCTTCTGGTTCTCAACGGCGCTGCTGGATTACCAATAACCAATGATGGAGGATGAGATTTTCTCCAGATAAATGGATTTGAATGGATATCTTCCTGATTTGATATGTTAAGATTGTCTTCTACAGAACCAATAGTAGGTTCTTGAGCATCTTATGCTGGTATTGGTAGATCCAGAGTCTGTACTTCTGGTTCCACTAATGGAATGTCTGGTTCTGGATTTTGAAGATCCTTGGTATTTGCTTCTACATCATCTTCACTGTCGATTTCCAAGTGAATCCTGTCTAACCTGTTACTTAAATCAGATATGTTAGAAATTTCAGCACTGCTGTCTTCATCGAAGACAACATGAATTGATTCTTCAACATTAAGAGTTCTATTGTTGAAGATTCTAAAGGCTCTGCTTACAGCAGAGTAACCAAGAAATATTCCAGCATCTGATTTTGAGTCAAATGTCGTCAAATGATTTTTGCCATTATTTAGTACAAAACATTTGCAACCAAACACATGAAAATAAGATACATTGGGCTTCTTCCCTTTCCATATTTCATACGGAGTCTGGTTGTGTCTTTTGTTGACCATAGATCTGTTTTGCGTGTAACAAGCAGTATTGATAGCTTCAGCCCAGAAGCGCTGAGAAATGTCTGCATCTGCTAGCATTGTTCTAGCTGCTTCTTTTAGAGTTCTATTTCTCCTCTCAGCTACTCCATTTTGTTGAGGAGTTCTGGTAGCTGAATATTCATGATGAATCCCCTGCTCATTCAAATATAACTCAAGGTACTTGTTAGTGAATTCAGTGCCCCGATCACTTCTGATTTTAATGATGGTAGAAGATTTTTCATTTTGAATCCTTTTCAGAAGCTTGATCAAGAGACTACTGGTTTGATCTTTTCCTGCGAAAAAGATTACCCAAGTGAATCTAGAAAAATCATCAATAATAACAAGAGTATATTTCATTCCCCCTAAGCTCATGATGGGGATAGGACCAAATAAATCCATATGCAGTAGTTCCAGACATCTTGAAGTTGATTTGCTATCTTTGGTCTTGAAGCTGGATCTTATCTGTTTCCCAAGCTGACAAGCAGAACAAACATGATTTTTAACGAAATTAATGTCAGGTAATCCATCAACTATATTCTGCTTCTTGAGATAATTGATTGACTTGAAATTCAGATGATTCAGTTTCTTGTGCCATAGCCAGTGTTTATTGCTAAGAGAAGCAACTAAGCACGTAGGAGTATTGACATGATTTGAGTTCCAATAGACTCTGTAAGTATTGCCTTCTCTTTTTCCTGTTAACACAGTAGTTCCAGCAGAATCTCTAACTATACATGAATGCTTTTGAAAAGCCACAGAATACCCATTATCACATAGTTGGCTAATGATGATAAGATTGTAACAAAGATTGTCAACTAATAACACATCATTAATAGTTATATTACCATGGATAATCTTACCCTTACCCATGGTTTTACCTTTTGAGTTGTCTCCAAAAGTTATCTTTGGTCCAGTACAGCTCACTATCTCGGAAAGTAGGTTTCTTTGTCCAGTCATGTGTCTGGAACAACCACTGTCCAGATACCATGTAGAGTTACTGATTTCTGCTTCCTTCTACTGTTCCTGCAAACACAAATTTTAGTAACTGGTACCCAAATCTATTTGGGTCCAAGCCTTAGTCCTTTGGGAACCCACATTTGTACAATTCTTGGTGACTTTGTACTTCGGGTATCCAAAGATGTGTGTGCAACAGAAGGTCTGTTATTTCTAACAGTATGCATACCAAAATGTTGTTCTTCCCTTCTGTTTCTGTTTTCTAGTCTGTATCTCTTCTGAACATGTTTAGAGTTGTAGTACTTGTAGTTTTTAACCTTCATAGGATGTTGTCTTCCAGAGTTGAATTCTTTTCTGAATCTAGAACTCTGGTCAACTTTTTCCTTAGGTTTAACGTAACCCAGACCATAGTGCATTCTTCTGTTCGTCAGATTTACATTCCTTTCAACTGAAGCAGTAGGTACTTCTGGTTCCTGTACCACACTGGATTCACAAAGTGAATGTATTTCCCTTTGCACATATCCAGTGTTGGCTTAGTATTCGTTTCAGAAGTGCCTTCATTATTACAAAAACCGAGACCACTCCTATCTCCTGACTGTTTTTGTAATTCTTGCATCTTTTCCAATGAAACAGAAGACTTGTTCCAAGCATTTACCAGTAGCGACAACTTCTGGTTTTCAGAAAGCACTTTCTGGTAATCTGCTTTGGCTCTTTCATTCTCAGTTATTAATTTACTCATCTTAACTTATAAATCATTGCAGCTGTCTACTTGCAAGCAAGTTAACTTACTGTTCTGATTCTTTAAGTTCTGATTTTCAATCTTAACTTCTTCAAATGATTGAGAAAGTCTGGAATACTCTTTTACCATTTCATGCAGTGCATCAATCAAGTCATTTCGTGTAAATTCACTAGAGTCAAAATCAAATACCTCTCCAGATGTTGAGGTTGAGTCATTGTCTGCCATTAGACATTTGACTTCTTCTGCATCACTGTCACTGCAATGACTTTCTGAGTCAGATGACTCAGAACTAGAGTCCGCCCACTTAGATTTACTTTCTTCGGCAATCATCGCTTTTCGATCTCTTCTGGACTTTTTTTCATTTCTCTTGTAATTCTTTCTCTTTTGATCATCCTTCTTTGGTTTAGGACAATCAGCAATGAAGTGACCTATCTTTCCACAGTTGAAGCATCCCATATCACCAGATGGTGAATCTTTCTTGAAGTTGCGATTGGGACCTTGATAGGTTCGATGGTTCTTCTTCATGAACCTGGAGAATTTCTTTACAAATAAGGACATAGCATCACTACTGATTTGTTCAGCAGTCTTCTCCATTGTATTGTCAGTGATCACAGCAGGTAATGCCAGAGGTACAACTGCAGCAGCAGTAGAAGAGGTAGAGGCAATAGCAGTAAAAGAAGTAGCAGTAGCAGCAAGAGCCTTGGTGGGCAAGTTTGAAGGCTCTTCTCCACTTCTCACTTCCAATTCGAACTCGTAGGCCTTTAGATCTGCAAATAAGTCGTGCAGTTCCAATTTGTTCAAGTCTTTGGATACTCTCATAGCCATTGTTTTAACATCTCATTCTCTGGGTAAGGCTCTCATCACCTTGAGGGCTATTTCTCTGTTGCTATGCTCTTTACCCAGAGCAGCTAGCTCATTGACCAAGCTACTGAATCTTTCATCAAACTCATTTAGAGTTTCACCAGCTCTCATTTTCAGATTTTCAAACTTCTGCATTGCTACAGACAGTTTATTTTCTTTCGTTTGCTCATTTCCTTCACATATTTGGATGAGCTTTTCCCAAATATCCTTTGCAGTAGAACACATTTTTATCTTGCTTAAAGTGTTCTTGTCAAGAGTTTTATACAGTATATCCTTCGCCACATTATCAAGATTGGCCTTTTTCTTATCTTCACTGGTCCATTCACTTCTTGACTTTTCGACCATCTGTGGTGCACCGTCAGTAACAGCAACAGCTGTGTTAGGCTTCAAGATTTTCAGTGGACCATCTGTGATGACATACCACATGTCATCATCTTGTGCTGCAAGATGAGCTTGCATTCTTATCTTCCAGTCGTCAAAATCTTCCTTAGAGAACATAGGGATCTTGCTGAAGTGTGCCATTTGTTGTAGTTTTTCACAAACAAGAATAACCTGCTCTGATACCAATTGTTGAGGATCGAAGTTGAGTTTAGAGGGGGGGTGAATAAACTCTACTCGTTTTTCGTTCTGATGAGGTACTAAAATCCTGTTAAAGATAGTAGTTGATCTTGTGCGAATACTTTCACCTGATTACAGTAGAACGTGCGAAAACAATCTGATGAAGTAGTTGGAACAACAATAAAGCAGTAGACAGCAGTTGTTTATGGAAGTTCGAAGATAAACTCTTCTACGTCTCCCCTTCTTCTGTTTCCAGAAGGTATAACTAAAAGACTTTGGATATTACAGTACAACACTTGTACACACCCACTTCAGAAGGACTTACACCTCAGCCTACTGAAACTCTTAGTTTCTCAACTCACAAAAATGCGAAACACAAAGTTCTGAAAAGACTCTTTTCAGATTACAGACTCTTCTGATGAAATATTAGTGCAGTAAAGATCGTGGAGAGTGTAAGAATTAGTAGCACAAGATGATCTACAAAAGATCAGATATAAGCTATGAAGCGTGTGCTACTTTTCTTTGTGTCGAACTTTTTAAAGTGCTCAAGGAAAACTGATAGTCGTTTGATAAGAGAGTAGCTTTGTTCCTTGAAAATGATATTATGCGAAGTGTCGTGTCGAACAAGGATTTGATCCAAGTATATATAATCGACTGAGTTTAACGTTCACAATCAGAGAAGTCTTCATATAACTGATACAATCAGCTTTATTACCGAAACAGGTTCCTGCAGAAAAGCTATAAAACAATCAGTCTTGTTTTATACTTAATTGGGTAATATGCATTAAATGACTCCATATAGTATTTAATGCTGCAATTAATACTAGTACTAGGAACTCTTTAACGGTAACAATTAAGATATCAACGTTAGAAAACGTTCTCTACTGGTTTGTATTGTTATCCATTTTCTACTGGTTTAGTTTTACTAGAGCAGCAGCTACTGATAAGCTATTCTGTTGTTCTGGTCTGCTGATCTACTGTTTTAGTTATCATCGCCACAATAAAATTTATGTCTAACATGCATAGATGCATTTCATGATACTCTTATCATATTCTGATGAAATTTTAACATTACAAACACTACATTCACAAAAAGAGAAAATACTTGAAAATATTTATAAATCATATTAGTATTACGAGGGTAAATCATATATATATATATTTATATATATATATATATATATATATATATATATATAATGTAAAAATATTATTACCAAATTAATTAGAAAAAGGGTAAAAATTGCATTAAAAGAGGGGAGATTTTATGCAGTTGTAGAGCAATGTTGTCTGCGGTTGTAGGTAGAGGCCCTCCTCATTCTTGATATTTAATTTTCATTATCATCAATTTATTTATTTATTTATTTATTTATTTGTTTGTTTATAATTAATTTTGGGTATCTCTTCTCTTATATTTTATGAAAAGGGGCACTCACATTCTCTTCAGCAAAGGAATTAGGAACTGTTGAGGAATATTGGCCAATTACATGTCACTCTCGTTTCCCAACAATAGAGTAGCCATTTTTATTTATATATTTTCAGTGCAAAAACATTAATTACTTGTTGTAAGGTTGGTTGGTTGGCTCGCATGAATGAGAGTGACCATTTTCAATTCCACAATTAATCCCACATAATTACGCATTGATTTGAGTTTGAATATTTGAGCTTCTTTGAATGAGTAATTATTTAAACAATTTAAAACACCAATTTCGTTTGTATTGTTTTTTGTTATTAGTTTTGGCAAAAAATTGTGTGAGATGGTCTCACAGGTCGTATTTGTGAGACGGATCTCTTATTTGGGTCATCCATGAAAAAATATTATTTTTTATGCTAAGAGTATTACTTTTTATTGTGAATATGGGTAGGGTTGACCCGTCTCACAGATTAAGATCCGTGAGACGGTCTCACATGAGCCTCACTCTATTTTTAAAAAGTAAATGTTGGGATTTTATTCTTTTGAAGTAGGCAAAAACTTGTGTGAGACGGTCTCACGGATCGTAGTTGTGAGACGGATCTCTTATTTGGGTCATCCATGAAAAAAGTATAATTTTTTATCCTAAGAGTATTACTTTTTATTGTAAATATGGGTAGGGTTGACCCGTCTCATAGATCAAGATCCGTGAGACGGTCTCACATGAGACCTACTCTTTAAAGTAATGTCGCATGCTTCAAGTTAAGAAACCTTACTTTATACCAAATGTTAAAGTCATTCGTAACAAAGTTTTATTTTATAAAAGGTACCATATATATTTAGAATATAAGAATGTAACTTATAGTTCATTGAAGCTCCATGTAGTGGCAGAGCAACATAAAGCACGGGTTGTCCAATTTTTTTTATATATTAATTTTAGATTAATTTAATATTAGCTTGAGTTAATAAATTTTAAAAATTAAAAGATTTCGAAGTTTAAATTAATTAAGATTAATAATATGTGTCGTAGTAATTTTACCCATGGGCGACTTTAATGAATTATGTGAGAAGTTATTATGTGACCAGGGATCATTTTCGGTTTAAGAAAAAATTATTTTTACTTAATTATTATTTAACCAATTCTAAAAACAAGAACAAATTTGCAACAAGAATGAAGTAAAATTTGAAGATCCAAAGGTCCACGTGGTCTGGTTTGGCCCAACATGAAAAGCAAGGGCACTTTACAGCCCAAATCAAGAAACAAAGAAACCGTCGGAAAATAAATACACAATCTCTTCTTCCCACTCAAAAAAAAAGGGGGGAAAATAAGTAGTATACTATTCTCTATTGTTTTATTTTTCATAATTAAATTTTATTCCATGGATTATATGGGTGTATTCAACTTGGGAAATTTATTGACTTTTAATGATTTTTGTAGATTTTAAAAATCTAGAGGTATTCAATCAAGACTTTTGCATATTCTATAGAAGTCTTGTGGTATTCAAAATAGACTTTTATGGAGTTTTAAAAAGTCAAGTGGTATTCAACATTGACTTTTATAAACTCTATAAAATTCTATAGGTATTCAAATTTTCCATGGACTTTTAATAATTACATGGAATTCATTGACATACAAACATTAAAGCCTAAGGTACAACTACAAATTGTAAAAATTTGTATTTGGTTCACCCCAAATATTTGAATGGATTTTTAAAACTTCTAACTCAGGGGGGTGCATTCAACGTGAGAAATTTATTGACTTTTAATGACTTTTGTAGATTTTAAAAATCTAGAGGTATTCAATCAAAACTTTTGCATACTCTATAGAAGTCTTGTGATATTCAAAATAGACTTTCATGGAGTTTTAAACAGTCAAGTGGTATTCAACATTGACTTTTATAAACTCTATAAAAGTCTACAGGTATTCAAATTTTCCATGGACTTTTAATAACTCCATGGAATTCATTGACATTATACTTTAATTGAAATTATATATATATAATTTGGGTTTATTTAGGGGTGTGTATTCATTCTACACTTTTAAAAACTTTTAATGATTTTTTTTAGAAGGTAGACTTTTGTGGAGTCGATGGATTTTGATTGATTTTTATAGAATCTCATAGAATTGTAAAACATATTTCATTGACTCTTATAGACTTTTTTTCAAGATTTTTGTAGACTTTTCCATAAAATTATATGAATTTTGTAATTTATAATTGTGATTTATTTTTTTTATTAATTTCTTTTAAATAATTATTGGACATGTATAACCTCTTCAATTTTAATTTTTTTCTTATTTATGAAAATGTAAATGAATTTTACTTACTTAATGGTTAAATAAATTTAATTTGTGAAAAACGACAAATGAACTATCTAATTTATTGAAATCAAAATTTCAATTCGTTATGTCAATTCAACATACTAATGAACAATATTTTTATACGTCCATAATAAAATTTTATTAAATGAACAATCAAAACAATAAGTAGACTTTTATATAAAAAAATCTAATCATTATTGACAATTTGATCAACATCGCTCCACATTTCATTGGTTATGTTATCCCTCCATGCATTAGCTTTTGCTCGCTGTTGTTCTTGAATATCAAATAACTGATCAAAGTTGTCATCTTCATAAACTTGTGCCGATGAATACAATTGAATTTCATTACCTTGTTCAATTTGAAATTCATCACATCGACACTCCTTCCGAAGAAAACTGTGTAATCCAGCACAAGCTAATACAAGCTCTGTTTGGGTGTATATGGAAATGGAGGAGCCATCTTGAATATTTTGAACCGTGATTTAATTATACCAAATGTCCTCTCTATAACATTCCTCAAAGGAGCATGACGAAGATTGAACAACTCTTTAGCATATTCAGGGTGACGACTTTGACCTGTGAATTCTTGAAGATGATAACGTATATCTTGAAAAAGAGTCAAGAATTGACGTCTATTTGGATATCCACCATCCACTAAAAAATATTTACCTATCAAATCATATTTGTACAGTTAATTAACTAATGAATAATATACATTATCTTTGAAAATTACAAAAAATATAAATAGTTATGTAATATATAGGAAAAAAATATATGCCTTGTGGCACTTTAAGTTCATTATTTCTTGATAAAACAGCAGTCAACACGTGTGAATCATGAGCAGAACCCTCCCATCCGTTGAGTACGTAAATGAATTCTAAATCAAAGTTACAAGCTGCCAAAACATTTTGAGAAATTACTCCGTGGCGATTACGGTAACTGTTATTGTCATGACCAGACTCTGTCGCTGGAATATGAGCTCCATCAATAACTCCAATGCAATCCTACACCAACAACATGAATAGAAATAACAATAATTACAACAATAAAAACAACAAAAATAATAATATAATAATTTCATTACTTACTTTAAAGAAAGGGTAGAATCTTGTACTCCCTCTTATTCTTTCTGTTACAGCTGATCCAGGTTAAAACATGTTAGAACATTAAAAATGCATCAGCCTACACGTAAAAATGCATCATACCTTCATAGTATATATATTGAAACAAAAAGAATACTTGCAAGAAAATAAAAGGGTTCACAGTCGAGAAGGAAAAATTACTATGCTCCTAACTCTTCTACTCCTAACAGCTGAAAAATGACGTTATCTTCCCACACTCGTTAAAACAAACAAAGAAACATTGTATAATATGTGGTGAATAATAATAAAAAATTTAGATGAAATGCCTATTAAAAAATCATGAATATTTAAAAGTATAAAATAATTGATTAAATAAGTCAAAAATTGAACTTCAATATAAGAACAATCAATTTTACTGTGTACATATGAATGATTCTAATCAAACTATTAATTTCAAAAGATTATTTTTTTACAAATAATAAGTAATATTTTTATTTTTATTCTCTATATAATATGTGGTGAATAAGGACCTCCAAACTATTAGCAGAATCCTTTTTACACATATATCGGATCATTCATCGTTTTTATGAGATGAAAATTTTTTTATGAAATACAATAATCATAATGATTCAAGAAAAAACAACAATTCATCTATTTACACATAAATTTTGGTAAGAATGACCAATCATACCTTTGAATAGAAGACATTTTTTTGAAAGAGTGAAGAACCCTAGAGACGGCTTGAGATAGAAGAAAGATAGCATATTTTTCAAAAAAGAAAGTCCATCAAAATATTTGGTGTAGGTGGAAGAATATTTTAGATTTTCTGTAATTGTACATAAGTCTTCAAGGTTTGTACATAAATAATAAATTAAGAATCTTTGAAAATCTATTGATTTTTTGGATACCTCTTGACTTATGAAGAGTTTTAAAAAATCTAGTTTGAATACCACATGAATTTTTAAAATTATATCAAAATTCATGTTAAATACCACTAAACATATATAGAGTATATAAAAGTTTAAATTGAATACCTCTAGATTTTAAAATTCTTTAAAATATAGATTGAATACACTCCTTTTAATTAATACTGATGAATTTGTGACACGATATCACGAATCGTAATAAAGATTGATCCTATTTATATTTAAAGTGAAAAATAATAATTTTAGTATAAAACTTTATGCATTTTTATGGATTGGATTGGATAACAAATTCGTCAAACATAATCTGTGATTAATATAAGAGTTTTTGTAAATATGCTAAAAAGAAATTGGATTCGAAATTTGAAATGCTTGGGTGATTGGACTCGGGTTTGATCCGCTGTCCGCGTTCCTTGGGAAACCTTGAGCTAAGTAAGAGCAGATTACAATCTGTTTGATGAAATGTCGCACTGCCTGAGGCTCCCCCATCCACTCCATTTGAAGCTAATCTCTATCCGTTCGAAGAAACCAACTCAGCATTTCATGCTTTGTGTTCGAAATTGTTCTGTGAATCCGGAGAATGCTCGCAGGGTAATTTCGTTGCGATTTTTCGGGTGTTTTTAGTGTGTGTGTTCTGAGAATGTTCCACTAAAGATAATGCTGTTTTTTCCTCTGAATTTTCTCTCGTTGTGGTTTTCTAATTTGTTTGCTGTTAAATTCTGGTTCAAATTTAGAGGTGAAATTGGAGAGTTTGTTCCAGGCACAGTTTAAATGAGGGTTTAATAATTCTTGGTTTCCACATAGGTTTCCAACGAAATGGATGGGATTAAAATCCATAGTTAGGCTAATAAATTTATTATTTTTATTTTGCTTTGAAATTCTGAATTATTATTCTTAAAATGATGACTTACAAGCTAAGGATTCCATGCCGAATTCTTCAATTCGAAAACAACCTAAAGTTACATTTGGGTAGGTGGATTGAAATGACTGAATTTCAAATTCAAAGAAGTTAGTTCGGTATTCTATTTTTCCACCTTTTGTTCATGTGTATTTTTGTAAACATTTTAAAGGATAGATTTTCGAATGGTTTGATTCGAACTCCTGCATCAAATTCAAAACCACCCAACCATACGCAGCTTAAGGGAGCATTTAACTCCTTCCTCACTATTATGTGTTTGAGGTTACTCGGTCGCATCTATCTATCCTTTTCATTATTCAGGAGTTTGGCAGTTTGTGTCCCTAATCAACTCTTGCATGCTGCAGTTGGTGGCAGCAGTCAAAGTAAAGCTTGAGAAAGAATATAGTAGTCTTCCAGTGGGCAAAAATGGAAGAGATGATGAAGAGATGATTCTTTGGTTTCTGAAGGACCGACGGTTTTCTGTGGAAGACGCTGTCTCCAAATTGACCAAAGCCATTGTAATTCTTATTCATAGTCTCTGTTATCCTGATACATTCAAGTCCCATCTCCTTGCTTGATGGATGTCAAACCCTGGAAGCTTGTTCCCATTTCCTCTGTTTCTTTTCTATCTCAAACCTGGACGCCAAAATTTTCCCGTTGCTCACGAAGATATTTTATTTTGTTGCTAAAATAAGAAAATAAATAAAAAAATCCCCGCGCATAAAGTTCTGTGAGACCCCCTTACTTTTTCATTATAGAGATTATTCTTTGTTGATTCATGTACAATGTGAAATTTCATAAACAGAAATGGCGGCATGAATTTGGTGTATCTAAATTGTCGGAAGAATCGTTGAAGAGAGTAGTGGAATCTGGAAAAGCTTACGTGCATGATTATCTTGACGTTTATGACAGACCAGTGCTAATAGTAGATGTCTCCAAACATTTTCCAGGGGTAAATCTATTGCATGAACTGCCCAATACTTATTTTTACTCTCAACCCATTGTTTCTGTGACTGTTTCTTATTCGAAAAAGTAGAAGGAGCCATATAAATTGTTTCTAAGAAGTTGAAGCCTTTTTTCTGATAGAAAACCTCCTTTTGGCCGCATAACTGAGTATTGGATTCACTCTTTTAAATGCGTTTTTAGTACAGGTAGGTAAACCTCATTATTTGTATTATATTTGACTTATTAGTAAAATATTTTATGTGAAAACTCTGGCACACACTTTAAGTGAATTTAACTTATACCGCCTTGTTTATCAGTCAACACAAACTTTAAACCCATACTGAAATTGAATGGACTACTCAAGTTGCCATGGACCAATAGGTTTATATGTCATTACACATTAACATAGATGTGAAATAAATTAAATGTTTTGCCACACAAGTCCTTTAAAAAAATGTCTTTATCAGATGAGAATATGTAGTTTTCATGCTTAGTTAATTTGTTATTCATCATATACATTGACACAGAAGCAGGACGTGATCGAAGATCAACAGCTCTGTGTATATATGATTGAGAAGGCACTAAGCAAATTTCCAGACGGAAAGCAGGAAATACTTGGCATTATTGATCTTCGAGAATTCAGGACACAAAATGTTGATATTAATTTCATAGCATTTGTGGTAAATGCCTATATACATAGTGTTTTGCAATCTTTCTACGGCGCCTTATTTTGTGGTTTAGGTCTGAATAATTTTCCAGTTTGCTGTTACTGTGTCTTGAAGCAGGGTTTTCACTGCTGGGTTATCAATTTGCTTCAAATGCGTTGTGGCCAAAAACAATATTTTGTTTGATGGGTCTGAACCAATTTCTAAATGTTCTCACTATCTGGGTAAATAGTTTGCCTCATGGTACCTATCTGCGACGAAAGATAAAATGGAAAAGAAATGGTGTTTCCCATGTCAAGTTTGTAAAACCTGTTCCTTTTTCAGGAACTATACAACTTTCAGAGTGGTCTCACATCTTCCAACTGCTGATTAGCGAACTGCATTAATATAAATTATTCAACTTTGTTGACCGTGTATTTGTTGACGACATCCTAGCTCTTTCAGCTTCATTCTTCTTCATATATTTTGTTTTGGTCATTGCCACCGATATATATTTGGTGTGGAGTTGTGTACCAAGTATTTTGACTCTTTCCTGGCTTGTTTCTTTACTTTTTCCCATTCTTGGTAAAGGTTATTAATTCTTGTGGAAGTGGAACACCAGGGATGAAATATCTTACAAATACCTGTCCACGTGCAGTTTGACGCATTCTACTGCTATTATCCGAGGCGATTAGGTCAAGTTCTTTTTGTGGATGCTCCGTTTATATTTAAACCAGTTTGGCAGCTGATTAAGCCTTTGTTAAAATCTTATGCATCTTTGGTGAGCATCTCTTATGATACTTCAGCTTTTATGTTCTTGAAACATTTTTTTACCATCTTATTCAAGGTTCATGTGCTAAACATCTCAAACCACATGCCATCTCATCCTTGTTTAGTTCCCTAGATTCCGTGTTGTGGGTTAAATTGCTTTTACTGGATTAATTTATCTAGTACCGGGTCTGATAAGTTTTCATCTTGGTGTTTCTGATGAATTTTCTCCATCAATATTGCTGAGAAGCAACAAGTCTGCATTGACCTGTGCAGCTGCTTCTGTAGTTGAGTGTTCGACTGCCACACATTCCAATAGATCTAACCTACATCATTGTTAATCACTGTTAGTTATTGTTATAATAGACATGCTCGATCCTATAACCAGAATTAGAGTTAATATTACATGTTTGATTGCTAAGATGTACCAGTTGGAGAAATTGATGGGGAGAAGATCATTAGGGAGTAACAGTTGTTAGTAGATATAGTTTCTCTTACAGCAACGGCACAGTTATGCATATATCAGACATTCATTTTCATTTCCTCACTTGCCATACTGTCATATTTGTTCGCTTGTGATTATGATTTGTAGGTGAAATTTTGCTCCGCGGATGACGTTAGAAAGGAGTATTTTGCAGCAGATAAGGTTCCACCAAACTTTAGGGATTGATGATGACCTCAAGCTTGTAAGAAGCACTGGCATATAGAGATTCAATACTTGCATAAGTAAACTTGAGTACATATGTGTAACGGGAAATTTTCCACTTACTATTGAAGCCATGTTCTCCTATATTCTCTCCTATAAATTTTCAAATTTGTAAATATCGGGTTCGAAACTCGTTAGAAATATCTCTTTAACTCAAATTTAATTAAAAAAAATGATTTATAATTAATAGCAGCTATAATATTCTAATTATAATGCTTCTTGTGATTTAAAAATACATTTTATATTTAACAATTTTAAAATTCATAATACTTTTGATGGGTTGTTTTATCTTACAGAAAGTAAGTTACTTTAAAAGCAACATGAATGAAAAAATTAATTCTGTAAAATTGAGAAACGAGGTATGAGTTTAATATTAAAATTTCATGTCTAATTGATTTACTTTACAAAATTATTACAATGTTCATTTTCATAGTAGTATGAAAAACTACTAAAACCAACTACTATACGAAATCTCATAGGCACGTTGTGGCTGCGCTTAGTTGCAGTGATAAATATGAAGGGTTTTCACATCTTGTTGGACAGGGCAACTAAAAAAGCTAGTTCATATTAGGATTAGGAAGATTATATTAGTCTCTTACAACATATGAACATTGGCAGAGAAGTAAATGGAGTTAGTGGATGCATGCGAAGAATGAAGGTAAACATAGCTTGTCTTCAAGAGCAAAGTGGAAGGGAAGCAAGATTAAAGAATTATGAGAAGGTTTCAAACTTTTCTATTCAGGAATAGATCAAACTAAAAATGAAGTGAAAATAGTGGTGGATAAAGCCTATAGAGATGCAGTTGTAGTGGTTCGGAGATTTGGATATTGAATTTGGAGTATCACTTTAGCCTTAGAACCAGAGATCGTTTATATCATTAGTGCGTATGCACCACAAGTAGGATTAGATGATGAAGCTAACAAGGAATTTTGGATCTATCTAGGAGATGTAGTTAGTAGAATCCTCCTAAGGAAAAGATCTTATGTAGAGATTTAAATGGCCATGTAGGTAAGAATAGAGTTGGGTATGAGAGGGTTCATGGAGGTCAAGGCATTGGGATTCAAAATCATACGGGGTTTCTGTTGTAAAATTTGCCTTCGCTAGTGATCTAGGGATAATCAACATTTTCTATAGGAAGAAGGAGAGTCATTTAGTAACTTCTAGGGATGATCATAATATAAGTCAAATTGATCACTTTCTTGTAAAGAGACGAGACCTAGGTAGTAGTAAAAATTGTAAGGTCATACCAAGAGAATGCTTTACGGCCCAACATAGAATATTAATCTTAGATATTTTGCTTAAAGGTAGAAGCACAGTAAACAAATGTCAGATTAGGTCGATAATCAAATGGCGGACTATGAAGGAGATACATACCAAACTCTTATGAATACGATTTTAGATAGTCAGTTAATCCTCGAAGAATGTGAGGATTTAAGATGTGAGGATGAAACCGATATCTCGAAGTTATTTGAACTCATGGCTAATCATATAAGGAGCCGGGGGGCAAGGGAAGTACTTGAATAGGATAAAGGGAAGAGACGACACGACAAGGAGAGATGGTGGTGGAACAATGAGGTGCATGCACAACAAGCCATCAGGGAAAGAAAATAAGGTTCAAGTATAGCTAGAAGCTAGAATCAAGAATAGTATTAATTGTATAAACAAGTCAAAAGACTCAGTAGTAGAGCAGCAGAAGATGCTAAGAAAATAGCTTATAATTATTTGTACAATAGCCTAGGTACAAAAGGAGATAAAGATATTTTTAAGATAACAAAAACCAGGATTGAAACACTAAATAATTGAGCTATGTGATAAACCTGAATCTTATAGATACTTTAAGGTTTTATTTTATTAGATTCATGCTTGTATGATATTGTTATCTCTTATTTTGTGCTTATCTGAAGTCATTATCCCGTATCTTGTGCTTATTTGAATTAGTTTTATAACATTTGTATTTCTGAACAAAAGAGAAAAAACCTAATTTTGGAGAGAATGTGATTTTACAAGAATTTCAAGGGAAATAAAATATTAAAAATAAAGAAATAAAAGAATAAAAAAAATTATTCTATTTCTTTGCAAGGATAAGGATGGACGAATTTTGAAAATTTTGGACTCAATCACACGGGAATCTACAGTTTATCAAGAGAGATTTTGTGGCAAATTTCTTGGACTTTGCGTGGAGAGTTTTGGTTTTTTAAATATTGGCCCATTAAGGAAGATAAAAGCTTGATGGAGAGGTGACATCATAAATGACGTACACTAGTAGACACGAGAGAGGAGAGAGACAAAGACTTTATACAGATAGCAGTAGAGAGGAAGAGATGAACTTGGAGGAAGAAATAAGCAATTAGAGTTTGAGAGAGAGGAGGAAGACAATTTCAAAAGAAGAATCGCGTCAACTAAGCTAAAATTTTCTTATTTCTTCCTAGATTTCATTCTTATGAATTCAAATATAGTGTCTTTGTTTTGTTTTAATTTTATGGAATAAATTTCTTTAATTTAAGATAACAATAGGGCAAAACAATACTTTGTTTGATATTTGATTTTATTTTCAATATCTTATTTTTTTTATTTTAATTATCGATTGATGCTGATTTAATATTTCTTGTTAATAGCATAATCACTTATTTACATGTTTGTTGATTAATTACATATCAAAAGAGGATTAGTTAAATATAACAACAAAGATGTCATCAACACACTGTTAAACTGATTAGAAATAATATTCAGTTTCAGTGTGCGGTTTTAGGTAAAAACTGAAATTTTACAAAGATTTAATGTATTTAGATATAATTAAATTCAATTAGAAATAATTAAACTGTTAGATTTAAATATGTTTATTTTAAATCCAGGAATCGTTTAATAAATAAATTAAGAATTTCACCGTGATCGCCAAGAATTAAATAATTAATTGAATTTTAACACGTGTCAATATAATAGATTATGATACCGTTGTGTGTATTAGTTCTTTATTTGAATATGAATTTCTCATTAATCTTTGAATCCTTCGTCTTTTATTGCAATTGTTTTATTTAATAGTTTAGATTAATAATTTATATACCATCTTTTTATTTATTTTTTCTAACTTAAGTTAAGTGATAAAAATTTTAGTAATTAAATATTAGTCTTAGTGATGTCGATACTTGGACTCATAATCCATTTATTATAACTTGACCTTGTCTGCTTGCTAGATTTATTTCTAACCAAAATCTTCGGTCACCATGTTAGGTGTATCAAGCATGAAATGGTAGAGTTTAATGCAAGATAAAACTATCCTAGATATGTGGAGGGATTACTTTAAGAACTTACTCGATGAAACTAGCACAAAAAAGTTAAACATGGGTAGATATGAGATGTAGAAAGTAAGACATTTAATGTTCTATCGTAGAGCTAGTGCTAAAAAAATAACAGAGGCATTGAAGATTATGAAACCAGGGAAGACAGTTAGACCGTATGGGATACAAATTGAGATATGAAAATGTCTTGGGGAATTAATTTGGGATTCAATGGTTGACTAGGCTCTTTAATAGGATTTTAGATACTGTGAAAATTTCAGAATCTTAGAGACATAACATTGTAGTATCAATTTATAAGGATAAAGGATATAGTACAAAACTGCTCAAACTATAGAAAAGTTTATGAGCCATACAATGAAGCTACGGGAGCGAGACACTTGAAGTATAACTACTGTTTCAGAAAATCAATTTGGTTTTATGCCAGGTAGGTCTATAATGGAAGCTATTTTTTTGATTAGATAAATGATAAAGAAATATAAAGAACAACATAAGAGTCTGCATATGATATTTATCGATTTATATATGAAACACCCCACTTAAATAAACATTTTTAAATTTAAAAATAACTCGACATCAGCGGAAGCATTTATCTTTAAAATAAAATATACTTTATATACATTGCAAACATTATCTTACAATACATACAATACATAATCTCAAACATCTAATTCAAATACCATTATTACATATAATAAAATACATGCTATTTTTAAAACTTTAAATGTTCATCACACCCCAATAAAATCATTAACATATTCAAATAAAACTTTTCTAATACAGTAGCTATATGACTTCTTCCCCTTTGACAATCTGCTTCAAATCTTTTTATTACCTACATCACATGACATTAACTGAAATGAGATAAAACTCAGTAAGTAGAGAACTTTACATAACAAATACATATTTATATGGCTTGGCTTGAAACATTGCAATGGCAATAAACATTGAATAATACCATCTTCGATGAACAATAATGATAAAATCGATATAGATGGTATATCATAACATGAATTAAAGGAAATGAAACAATAGCTCAATGATTTGTAATCTATGAATGTTATCTCTGTTAATATATATAAATATATATCGGACTGTGAGAGATAACCATGAGAGGAAATGATAGTCTGTAACTTGTAATCTGTGACCTGTGAATGTTATCTCTGTTAATATATATAAATATATATCGGACTGTGAGAGATAACCTATGGATAGTATCTCTGTGATATATGAAAATATATACCAGACTGTGAGAGATACTCTTCATGTGATTGGCCAATGACATGCATGAATTACTATCATTCCTTGAATTGTAGCATATGAAATTCATTTGGACAATTGAACAAACACTTGATAGGCACAATAGCTTGCTAGCTTCTTTATCAATGAAATCAATAAAATTCTTGGATCAATGAATATATATCAACAAATATGGCAATAACATGTCCATTAAAGAAGCTAGACATCAATAAAAATGGCTTGGATAAATATATATCATGTGAGCACAAGGAATAGCCTCTACTTACGACCCAATCAACACTTGGTGGCAAAGATGACCTCAAAAGAATCCCTACAACAATAAACACCATAAAATCTATGAATTAACACCATATATACATAGATCCAAAAAGTCAACTCAAACCTTCAACCCAACAATTCCTTGCAAAACCAAAGAATAACTAAGATCTTACCTTGTAGCTTGCACCTAGACTAGGAGATGCTAAGATTTCCTCAAAAATCCTTGAACTTGGTTGAAGATTTGGAAGAGAATTTTGGGGAAGAAGATGAGAAGGAAGCGTATGAGAGAGAAGGAGAAATGAAGGAATGAAGATAAATCTCAAAACCAAGCATAAAAATCAATCCCCAAGCTTAAAATCGTGATTTGAAATAACACTTTCGTCAAATAATGCAGGGCAGCGCACCCGCGCTCGACTGGGCAGCGCTGCCCCGCGCAGGCAGCGCACCCGCGTTTCACATAGCAGCGTGGGTGCGGTGCTGCTGCCGCACAGGCAGTGCACCCGCACTGCATATAGCAGCGCGGGTGCGGCCTGCTGCCGCACTGGCAGCGCAGGTGCGGCCTGCCCTCGGCCAGGCAGCGCCCCTGCGCTGCCAATGGCAGCGCAGGTGCGGCGCTGCTGCACCCGAGCGCTACTCCTCCGACACGAACTCCTAAAAACATCCTTTCTTGACTTAATATCCAACCTTTTCTTAATCCACTAAATTCTTATGAATTATAACAACCAAACTCCTTCTATAATCAAGCATAAAACATCTCCCAAAACTTGATCATATCAATATATGAATATCCCTTAACCATAACACATGAAATCAATGATCATAGCACAATAAAAACTTGGGATATTACAATCTCCCCTCCTTAAAAAAAAATTTCGTCCCCGAAATTACCTACTGTCGAATAGATTAGGATAACGTTGCTTCATCTCCTCTTCCGGTTCCCACGTGGCCTCTTCAATCACTTGATTTTTCCATAGAACTTTGACAATGCCAATTTCTTTGTTCCTTAACACATTAACTTTACGATCAAGAATTTGAACCGGCATTTCATCATAACTTAGGTTAGGCAAAAGCTCCAATGACTCGTACCAAAGAACATGAAATGGATTCGCAAGATACTTACGAAGCATAGATACATGAAATACATTATGAATTCGGTCCAAGTCCGGTGGCAATGCAAGACGATAGGCTCGATCTCCAATCTTATCTAGAATTTCAAATGGTCCAATGTATCGAGGACTTAACTTACCTTTCTTGCCAAATTTCATAACTCCTTTTAGAGGAGCTATCTTGATAAAAACATGATCACCAACCTCAAATGCCAAAGGCCGTCTTCTCACATCGGCATAACTTTTCTGTCTAGACTGAGCTGTCTTCATTCTTTCTTGAATTAACGCCACAACTTCTGTTGTTTGTTGAATCAACTCAGGGCCCAACATCTTTCTTTCACCTACCTCTTTCCAATACAAAGGAGATCTACACTTTCTTCCATATAAGGCTTCATAAGGTGCTAAGCCAATGGAAGACTGATAACTATTATTATACGTGAATTCAACCAATGGCAACTTGGAATCCCAACTCCCAGGGAAATCAATTGTGCAAGCTCTTAACATATCCTCAAGAATTTGAATTACTCTTTCTGATTGTCCATCGCTTTGAGGATGGTAGGCGGTGCTAAAGGCTAACTTCGTGCCCAAAGTTCGATGTAAACTTTTCCAAAACTCTGGTGTAAATCTTGGATCACGATCTGACACTATAGATACCGGTATACCATGAAATCTCACAATTTCTTGAATATATACCTCGGCATATTGATTCATAGAATATGTTGTCTTGACAGGAAGAAAATGCGATGACTTGGTCAATCGATCTACAATCACCCAAATAGAATTGAAACCTTTCTGAGTCCTTGGCAATCCAACCACAAAATCCATTGTGATGTGTTCCCATTTCCATTGCGGTATAGGCAAAGATTGCAATAATCCCGCCGGTCTTTGGTGTTCAATCTTAACCTGATGACAGGTTAGACATTCAGAAACAAATACTGTAATATCTTTCTTCATACCTGACCACCAATAAAGACGTCGAAGATCTTGGTACATCTTAGTACCACCAGGATGTACAGAGTATGGCGCCGTATGAGCTTCTATGAGTACATCTCTTCGAATGTTATCACCTATAGGAACACATATTTTACCTCGAAAGGTCATCAAACCATCACGATTCAATCCAAATTCAGAAACTCCTGTTAATTCATTACTCCTTTTTAACTTCAATAACTGAACATCGGACTGTTGTTCTTTCAAAATTCGATCAAACAAAGTTGAGCGGAGAACTAATGTAGATAATCGAGCCACTGTCCCTGAAGATACCAAATTTATCTCATTCCTTTGCAAATCAAGGAACAAAGGTTTAGAAATCATAGCATTCAATTCTGAACTTGACTTGCGACTCAAAGCATCTGCAACTACATTAGCTTTACCAGGATGACAGCTAATAGTGCAATCATAATCCTTGACAAGTTCTAACCATCTCCGTTGCCGCATATTCAATTCTTTCTGTGAAAACAAATAACTCAAACTTTTGTGATCCGTAAAAATTTCACATTTTTCGCCATAAAGATAGTGTCGCCAAATCTTTAACGCAAACACCACAGCTGCTAACTCCAAATCATGAGTATGATAATTTTTCTCGTAGTCCTTCAACTGACGAGAAGCATAAGCTATCACTTTCCTATGCTGCATCAGTACAGCACCTAACCCCAATTTTGAAGCATCTGAATAGACAACAAAATCTTCAGTACCACAAGGAAGTACTAACACAGGGGCAGAAGTCAACTTATCTTTCAACTCTTGAAATGCTTGTTGACATGCTATAGTCCACTCAAACTTGACTGACTTACGAGTTAAACTCGTCAATGGCAATGCTATCTTTGAGAAGTTCTCTATAAATCTTCGATAATATCCTGCTAAACCCAGAAAACTTCTCACCTCTGAAACTGTCCTTGGAATGGACCATTGCTTAATAGACTCAATCTTGGAAGGATCTACAGAGATTCTTTCTTTAGAAACAATATGACCCAAAAACGCCACTTGTTCTAACCAAAATTCACATTTCTTGAACTTTGCATATAATTGTTTTTCCCTCAACAATTTCAACACAATCCTCAAATGATCTCTATGAAGTTCTCGTGTCTTAGAATAAATCAAAATGTCATCGATAAAAACAATGACAAATGTATCCAAATACAGCGTAAAGACACGGTTCATTAAATCCATAAACACTAAAGGAGCATTGGTTAATCCAAAAGACATCACCAAAAATTCATAATGTCCATACCTCGTTCTAAAAGCAGTCTTTGGTATATCCTCATTTCTCACCTTTAATTGATGATATCCAGACCGGAGATCAATCTTCGAGAACACTGTTGCTCCTTGCAATTGATCAAAAAGATCATCTATCCTTGGCAAATGATATTTATTCTTAATAGTTACCGTGTTCAGTTCCCGATAGTCAATACATAATCGCAATGATCCATCCTTCTTTTTCACGAATAACACTGGAGCTCCCCAAGGTGAGAAACTAGGACGGATGAAACCTTTATCTAATAGCTCCTGCAATTGATTCTTTAATTCTTTCATTTCAGTAGGAGCCAATCTGTATGGAGCCTTAGAAATTGGGGCTGTACCTGGAATTAAATCAATAACAAACTCTACTTCTCGATCAGGTGGTAATCCAGGTACATCCTCCTCAAATACATCAGGATAATCCTGAACCACGTCAATGTCCTGTAATTGTATTCTACTTTCCTTTCTTGTATCCAAAACTGAAGCTAAGTAACCAACACAGCCCTTGTGCAACAATTTAGTGGCTTGAAGACAAGAAATAATAGGGATACTTAATGAAGAGGTAACACCAACAAATAAATCCTTCTCATAATCATCTGCTAAAAATTTTACTGTCTTGCTAACACAGTTAATCACAGCACGATAAGCAGACAACCAATCCATACCCAATATCACATCAAATGCAACCATTGTAATTACAATTAAATCTGCATACAACAATCTGGATCCCATGAACACAGGACAAGCCTTAAACATACTATTTGTCCAAATTTCTTCTCCAGAAGGCAACACAATATTAAATTCAACAGGCACCACAGTAGGTTTAACAGATATAGTATGCATAAACTCCTCAGATATAAAAGAATGTGTTGCACCAGTATCAATTAAGGTAAGTGCTTCTTTGCCCAAAATGAAAATATTACCTGATATGACTGAAGCATCAGGATTTGCGCCCTCTTTTGTGATCGTAAAGATTCTTCCCTGAACTTTTCCTTTTCCAAACGAAAGAGGACAATTATATACTGTGTGTCCCATTTCCTTACATCTATAGCAACGACCACTTCCGATTAAACATTCTCCTTTGTGTGGCTTTCCACACTTGAGACACAATGGTCGTTCACTATCTGTAGGAGGCAAAGGAAGCCTACTACGCTGCTCCATCTTGCCTTTGCCTTTATAACCTCCTCGAACATTTACACTTGAACCCTGACCTTTAGCTTGAAAAACTTGTCTCCTCAACTGCCTTTCCTTCTCTATCTCTTGCTCATCATGTTCAGCAAGTAAGGCTCTTTCCACAATTTCTTGATATGTCCACCACCTTGGACATATGCACATCCCTTATAATTTCGGGCTTCAACCCACGAAGAAAGTGTTCACCTTTATCCTTGTCATTCTCGGCAATAAACGGAACAAATACACAACCTTCTTCAAATTTCAATATGTACTCAGCAACAGACAAAGAAGCCTGTCTTAACTCAAGAAATTCTTTCACCTTCTTGGCCTTAATTTCCCTTGAAAAATATTTGGCATGAAATAAATCTTTAAACTCGTTCCACTTCAGTTCTTTTACATTAATAGTCACTTTGGTGGCTTCCCACCAAATACGAGCAGCCTTGACCAACATAAACACAGCACAACCAACCTTCTCTTGATCAGTGAATTTCAAATAGTCGAAGATAGCTTCCAAAGCTTTGACCCATTCTAGTGCTACTAATGGATCAGGACCACCAATAAATTCAGGAGGGTTCATCTGCCTGAAACGATCATAAGCACCATTTTCAGAACTATTTGTCGTGCCTTGAACTCTTTCTTGAACTTGACCTTGGATCGTCGTTTGCATAGTCAATAACTTTTGAATCTGTTCACCATGAACCTTAGCTTGCTCTTGTAATAACTTAGTGAATTCATCTACTACACGAGTAGTCTTGTCTGTGGGAGGGGTACTATCATCCCCTTCAACATTCTTACGCTTGGGAGGCATTTCCTATACATATGCTCACATTAACATGGATAGGATGAAAGAATACGTCAATGGCAATGAAATAGAATCAACTGTCAATGTTAAAATCAATAGATGCAGGATCGAAAACATACCAGATTGTCCTAGATATATGGTCCAAAGAACTTTGCTCTGATACCAATTGAAACACCCCACTTAAAGAAACATTTTTAAATTTAAAAATGTTTATTTAAGTGGGGTGTTTCAATATAAAACCTATTATAGAGTGCTTAGAGAACTAACCCGATGGGTATTTAGAATGAAGCATATGTCTCAATGCTACATGGAGATCATTAAAAATATGTATGAAGGTACCATAACTATTGTTAGGTCTGTTGGAAAGATGTCATGTGAATTTTTTGTGGCAGTACTTATTCATCAAGGAACGATTTTAAGCCCTTACCTTTTTGCTTTGGTTATGGATGAGCTGACTGGACATATTCAGGATGAAGTACCTTGGTGTATATTGTTTATAGATGATATTGTCCTGATAGACTAAATTGAAGAAGGTGTAAATAAAAAATTATACAGATGACGTGAAGTTCTTGAGAATAAATGTTATAGAATTAGTCACGCAAAAATAAATATTTAGCTTGTAACTTTGGTTCTGAATCTAGATGAATGAGTAGTCGAATTGAGATTGAACGTCGAGAAGTCTCAGGGTGTGAAACTTTTCGCTATTTAAGATCTATTATCCAAAATACTAGGGACATTAGAGATTATATAAACGATATGATTAAAGAAGGATTGATAAAATGAAGTATGACATCAGGAGTCTTATGCGATAGAATGATGTCTGCGAGATTGAAAGGAAAATATTATTAGATTATTATTCGATCATCTATGTTTTATGGTTCGGAGTGTTGGGCCGCTATAGAATTAGAAATGAGATTAGGTGGATACGTCTAACATGATTTGGTCATGTGAAGAGGAGACCAAACACGATCTCAATCCGACATATCTTAGATTGCCATGTTGATGAAAAGAGTAGAAGAAGGAGTAAACTATTGAAAACTTGGATAATGCAGTTAAGGAAGATATCTTATATCTTGGTTTAATAAATGACATGTGAGAAGATCGCTTAATTTGGAAGACTAATATCACCGACCCTACAATTAGCAAGAATGTATTATGATGAGAATAATGACGATATCCAAAAAACACATTTCACTACTTTTTTTTAAAAAAAAACATTTCACTAATTTCTCACATAAAAAACCTTACGGTTAAAAAAAAACATTTCACTAATTTCTCACATAAAAAACCTTACGGCCAAAATTTCGCGCTTTTTCCTAATTTACCATTGCTAATCAAATACATTAATTATCTACCATAATATAAATTTAAATAGAAAAATATTCTTAATTATAAATTTTAAAAATATTATTAAAATATAATACTATTTATTTTTTACCTTGAAAATAATCAACGGACGATTGTTAATTTATTTATTAATAATATTTTAAATCAAAGTACTTATATTTGGATATTTTTTTTAATTTTAAATATTTAAGTAAAAAATTAAATATTAGGAAAAAAAAATATTCATAAGAGTTTGATTCGATTTAATAAAATTTAACATATTCCATTAAAAATTTATGTTGAAATTAATGTTATTAATTATTTGAAGCACCTCTTCTTCTTATAATAACTAATTTTAAAAATTTCAATAAAATTAATATATTTTTAGAAAAAAAAATTTACATATAATATTTGTCTGATGGGTTTTTTTGGGTACAATATATTATAAATTGTATTTCCAGTACTATTTTCAAGAATATTATTTAGTTTAATTTTTTTTTTACATAAACACTTAAAATAAAACTATATTTTAGAGTGAAGCGTATTTTACATAAAATAATGAGATATAATTATATGTACATATATATGCACATATCTTGTTTTCAATGTTTTGATTTAATTATGAGATTCAACAAAATTAAATATACTCACTAGATTTAGTAAGATGATATATTTTTTTTACAATGATCAAATATTAAAATTTAAACCTATTCTATAAAATTAAATATGTACTAGATTTAAATAGGTGAAAAAGAAAATGTTGGGTGCAATAATTGTCCTTGCTTGGTAGAGCGATCGAACCGTGGTGCTTGAACTGCTGTGCGGTTTAACAGATTTGAGTTGCACCATTACTACTAGCTATAACTTTTGGTAAAGCGGCAAGCGCTCGGTCCTACAATTAGTATCAGAGCCAAGGTCACGGGTTCGATTCCCATTGATTGCAAGGAGTGCAATTATTGGGAGGGAGATTGTTGGGTGCAATAATTGTGCTTGCTTGGTAGAGCGATCGAACCGTGGTGCTTGAGCTGCTGTGCGGTTTAAAAGATTTGAGTTGCACCATTACTACTAGCTATAGCTTTTGGTAAAGCGGCAAACGCTCGGTCCTACAGAAAATTTTGAAAGAAAGGAAAAAACTTAACTACAGGTGATTATTATTCAATTATTTGAAAGTTTTGATTAATTTATGATATTCAACAAAATTAAATATACACTTGAGATTTAGTAAGATGATTTTTTTTTTTACAATGATTCGATATTAAAATTTAAGCACAATCTATAAAATTAAGTATTTATTTTATTTAAATATGTGAAACAACATGTTTGGAATTAAGAAAAATGCTTCACCAAATGTGGTTATTATTAAACTCTCTTAATTTATTAATAACTAACGACCGCGGACACACGTTGTGTATAATATAATACATGAATATTATATGTTGAACACAATTTGTTCTCAAAGTTTTTGATTTAATTATAATATTCTATAAATTAAATTAAATTAAATATAACATGAGATTTAATAAAATTATTTTTTATCATTATAAAACGTGAAATGTATGTGCTGCGAAAAAGTGAACAGAGAGTGACAAAATACGTAATAACTACAGAAATATTACAACGGGAGATCAACATGTCATCGGATATTTGGCACAAATCACAGTTTTTAACAAACAATGAAGGTTTGGTTTCTCAACAATCCAAAAAATTCGACACAAAATGTTTTTATATGAATATGAATTAAATATACAAAGTTTATTATCTCTTAAATTTATAGACAATTTTTGTAAGAGTAGGTCTCTTGTGAGACGGTCTCACGAATTTTTATCTGTCAGACGGATCATCTCTACCGATATTTACAATAAAAATTAATACTTATAGCATAGAAATTAATATTTTTTCATTGATGACCTAAATAAGATATTCGACTCACAGAATTCATCCGTGAAACCAAATTTTTTGTGTTTTTTTAAACACCGGGAGAAACAAAACTCAAAAATAAAAAAGAAATAATATATGGTCTCATAAACGATGAAACTTTATTTAGGCATATTTGAAAGACATTAATTAATTATATGACAAAGATGCATTATATCCAAAACCAAGGACTTGACGAATACAAATAGACTTGATATTTATATGAGTAGATCTTTTGTGAGACGGTCTCACGAATCTTTATTTGTGAGACATGTCAACCCTGCTAATATTCATGATAAAAAGTAACATTCTTAGCAAAAAAAAGTAATACTTTTTCATAGATAACATAAATAAGAGATCTGTCTCACAAATATGACATGTGAGACCGTCTCACACAAATTTTTATCTATTTATATTCGCTCTGTTTATAAATAAATTTGAAACTTATTTTGCATATAAAATAAATTATAAATAATATGAAATAAAATGTAAATATTAAGTCTCAATACAAATAATATATTATATACGTGTGTTGTACGAACGCGCAATTAAAAAGTACTTTGAAAACCCTAAAATCACAAATCTGTCCTCCCTCTTTCCTTTATCCAAAGCTCATCTCTTTGAAACTTCTATCCATGACTAAGCATTCAGAGATAAAATTCTCGAGTAATCTGATTCTCAATCTAACGCATTGAAAATATTTCTCGTGTACATATCATCAGTAGCGACACCAATTTCTGTGTTTGTTGTAAGATTTTTTTTCCCAATTATATATCGTAATTATGCTTTATGTGTCTGTATATGAATATGGAAGTGCTCCGAAGATATGTTTGTACAATTATCCCGGGGTACGATCTCTAGGTGGAGTTGCTTATCTATTTTTTTGAATTGTGAATTTATCAATAATTTGTGATCTGAACACCTAGGGTTATTCGGTTTCAAGCCATCTTCACCAATATTGTTTTAGCTTGACGTGGTCTATCTTATGTATCTAATGAGGTTATGTTTTGACTGAATATTATTCTATGTGTTTTATCCTAATTTTGAGCACAATATAAACTTTAACGTGAAATATAAATAAAGATTTTATTATCACAGGCTGAGGTTATGTTTTCTGTCTTCAGATTTAATGCTTGTGATTCATGATATTTTTGGATAATCGATCACATGGAAAAACTTGTGAATTTTTTGCCCCCAGGTTTATGGTTCTTGGTGTAAATATGAATTCAGTGGGAACTGCTTATATGCATATGGTGTAGAAGATGGCATTGGCAACTCATCAGTTGCAGGTGATCGTAACTGTCCATATTAGTGTTGAGTGCTGACTGCCTATAAATTTTAAAATTTTATATTTTCACTCCAAAACCTACAAAATGCTGATGGGTTCAATTGATTATTGTCTTAATGAATGTATGATGGATTTTTAGAATCTAACTGCCTTTTCCCCCTTTCCTTTTTTTCTTGAAAGGTGTTTACGTTGATATTTTCAATGTCATTTTGTTCAGAGCTGCTCTTATTTTTCTTTCCCCTCCGTGCCTTCATCTTGGAGCAGAGCGAGCAAATTAAAACGTAGCGTTCCATCATCCTTTCCTGTTGGACGGAAAAATAGATTTATAACTGTGAAATGTAGATCTTGTTTGAGGTAAGATCTTGGAATTTATAGTTCTAAATTTATGTTTGTGTACCTTTTTTTGTTTTATTCATGTATGCAAACTTGAATTTCTATCCCGATTCCTGGAGGATAGCTTTCACATGTTACACGCCTATAAAGTAGGTCTTCTTTGTTGAATTACCACTTTTTGCATTGAATTCAGCGGCGTCTGCTCGCTTTACATGTTATAATTATTTGTCGGAGATAGGCAGGCAGATCATTCTTTCTGATGTTATATAAATTTGTCTTTTGTTTTAATGACCATTTTGTATAGAGAGTTGTATGCTTTCTACCAATACCACCTTGCAGTTCCAGGTCCCTTTTCCTGTTTTTGTAAATAACAACGAACTATTTATATGTTTTAGCAAAAGATTCTTTCTGATGTTATATAAATTTGTCTTTTGTTTTAATGACCATTTTGTATAGAGAGTTGTATGCTTTCTACCAATACCACCTTGCAGTTCTAGGGACCTTTTCCTGTTTTTGTAAATAACAACGAACTATTTATATGTTTTAGCAAAAGAAGACTTTTGAATGGCTTATTCAGTTTACTTTTGAAGATATGTAGTCAAGTTCTTGAAAGCCTTTTCAAGATAAGCAGTATGTCTTATTGCTGTTATAAAGCATTAATTGAATTGCAAATTATTTGATACAAACCTTAAAATGTCTTGCATGTGGAACACTTTCATTTATGTTGATTTGTTCCTCATATTCTTAAACTTGACATCTTTTGTTCTAAATCAGCAAGAAAAAAGGGAAACCATGTTTGGCTTGTTCTAACAACTTAGAAGATGACAATGCTTACCAGGAGAATAAATTTATATACATGTATTTCTTTTTATGCCTTGCAAAGAGTTTTTATTTACGACTGTGTTATCAAATCATTTTTGGAGTGTATGTTCTTGTGGTATCTTTGTGTCTTTAAATGGCAATCAACTTCAAGTGACATAAAGTTATGTGCGCTGAATGTAAACCTGAAAATCACAATCTTTTGCATGATGATTCGTAGGGGAATTCTGTACTTTTGTGACATTTTTCAATACTTTGTAAATTCGCCTTTTTTTTCCCTAGTTGCATACTGAGACTATTTCTGATCCCGCTTTATGATCTGAACTGAACAAATATCTTGTTTGCAGTGTAGGAGCTTCCCTTGCCCTTGGACCTAAGTCAAAATTATTTAAAATATCAGCTTTTAAAGGTAGCAGTAGACATGATGGTTCTGGCAGCAGGAGCAGTGAGTCAAAGTCCCTTAAAAATCCTGCTACCGTTTCTTATTGGCAACATGAGAGTAAAGAATCCTTGGCGGAATCCTCTAAGGTACAGAATGTTGTACCTGCTTCTTACACAGCAGCAGATGAGACTACAACCCGGTCACAGGCTATACAAAATTTGTTCAAGAACTGGCTGATGTTACTGCGATCGCCATCACAAACCCAAACAGTGGAAGAAGTCAACAAACCTTCTTCAGTGTCAACAGAATTGTCAAAAACTAAACAAAAGCAAGAAAGAGGTGAAGTTTCAAAGGCTGTTTGGTGCTACTTTATGGGTTTGGATGCAACAATAAAAATACCATTGTTGATATTGTAAGCATTTTGCAATTCGGTTCCATATGTTCCTTACCCTCTCTTTGACTCTTTTTGCCATTGAGAAAGCTGTTAGTTAAGAAACACAGATTGTCAACCTGTTACAAACTAAATTTTCAGAACAACTCAAAAACACAAGAAATACAAAATTTTGTTACAAATATAGGTGAAAACAATTTGATTCAATTCAATAATTTTAGTAATATTAACTTTGATGTGATAGTTTGCAAATTTATAGTGTTATGATATTTTAAAATTTCAAGTATATTTATGAATTAATAGTTGCATAGATATGGTGAGGAGAAAATTAAAAGTTAGATGAACTTTGTGTATTGAGATAATCCAGATCAACAAGGTTTCTGACTTTGTGATTGAGCTTGGTTGTACGTGTATTGTGTATTTTTTGTGGTTGCAATTATTATAGGTGTCTGGTTGAAAATTCTTCTTCATCTTTTCTGTTGGTTGATTTTGTCCTCCTGTGTACATCTTACGTTTTTGCTACTTGGGGTATTCATGAAGTAAATAAATGATACTAGTGGTGTTGCTTACAGTCAAAATGAGAGTAAATGATTTTCTATCTGTATTAGCGGTCTCTTCCAAATTTTACTCAATTTGCTCGCTTGTGGCTTTAGCTGACAATGATCTATTTTCTCTGTGGAGAAAAAGCAGAGAAAATGCTTCTAGTATCCTTAAACCTGTGGCTTTAGTTGACAATGATGTATTTTCTCTGTGGAGAAAATGCTTATAGTATCCTCAAACCTGCACTCTTTTTGCATTATACTTCACTTGCAACGCATGTAACAACCATTGCTACTTACTCACTCTGGTTTTTATCCGCAGCACACCTTTGTACCTCGCAGTTAACCTTATATATGGATCAAAAGTGTCAAAAGAATTGACTCCACTATGGTTTCTTGGACCCATAATTGTCGTCTTCTACATTAAGATGTTTAGGGCGATTTGTGGTCTCTATATATTCAGCTTCAAGCGGACAGTCAAGGTAATAAAAGATCTGCCTGCATTCTCCTTACTGGCGTACAATTACGTATTCTGTGGAAAGCTTATACAAGCCATACAAACTCGTATATGGAAGCCTATGGCAGATGTTAAAAACCTGAACTACAATGAAGAAAGTAGGAGAATATTGAAGGACTTCCAAGGCTGGTTAGTGGAGAGATACCTCGATTTTATTGAATCGGTATGGCCATACTACTGCAGAACAATCAGGTTTTTGAAGAGGGCAAATTTGATATAATAACTAGGCTTTTCTTTAAAGACACTTAGTTAAAAGGCGCCAAGGAATAGAGATCACTTTTTCTTTTCGGTTTTTGTTCTTTTTTGGTAAAATCGCTGAACCCCTTTTTGGATTGGGGTTCTTCTCCTGAGCAATTAGAGAGGATTGCAACCAAAAAGATGTCCAAGAGTGGTCCATTTTTTTTGTTCTCGTTGTCTCCATTGAGTTTCCGTTCTCATATCCGCTCATGCAAATTCTTGTTTCTGTAGGTTTAATAAAATAGAATTTAACTGCTTGTATCATTGAACTCTTGTCTGTATTATATACTCTTTTTTGTGTAATTTTGCATCTACTTATTGTTGTGTAAGATCGTTACAATATAATCTGCTATTTGGGAGAGGCTTGAATTCATTCACAGGTTCCTTATTCACAAGTCCTCTCCTTGCCCCAGGGTCGGTCCATGGTCACATTGCATTAAGAAGATTTTGGGAATTAAATTTGATATAATCTTTCATCTGAAGATGGAAAACATAGGCATGTTCATCACTCATTTTCGGAGAAGAAAATGAAGTCCCAGAAATGAACTAATGCTCGACATTACAGGTATGTCTCTCCTTAATTGAGTCATGAACTCACGAATAAGATCCACCTTCTCTACTCCTCAATAAGGTAAACTAATAGCTTCCCCAAAGTAACACAACAACTTGAGCATTGAGCATGGATAATTGCTTACAAAATCAAACATCCAAATGTCTCTTTTATAGAATCCACTGAATATCCATGTCCACTGGCGGCATGCAGGGTTGGCCCGTAAAACAATAGAGACGGGGTGGGGGGCAGATCCAAAATTTGTAGAGGCTCTATTACACGATAAGAAAAATTGTACATGAAATTTTAAATTTTTTTCTTGATGCTCCCCTAAACTTCCTGGGGGTTCTGATAGAGTTCCCTAGACCTACACTTTAATCTAAGTCAGCCCAAGAATCGCAATTTGCAAATTAAACAGACAATCTATTTTCATCAGGCGTGATGATACATAAGTAAGGTGTTTTCAGCAGCACAAGCTATCAAATTGGTTGTTGGATTCCATGCCATATGCAGCAACTTGGAGTTGAAATCAAAACCAAACTCATTACTTCCTGCACCAGCCAATCGTGTCATGAGTAATCTCAATCAGCTAAATGTCAAGAGCACAATTTAATCCGAGAAAAAGGAAGCGGGTAAAGTTCTAAGGGAAAATTTTAAATTTGCAAAATAAAGTTATTTGAGAAGAGAACTGCCTCTAGTAATTACTTCCATTAAATATATCTGAAAACAATTGCAAAGTCAATTTTGGAATCGGTGACTCTGGGTTTATTTCATTCTATCCATGTGAACATTGTCTCCATGATAGGATGGATGACCAAGATTTGTCCATGCATATATAGAACCAACTTTTTTTTTGGAAATTGTATGTGTGACAAAATCTTATCCGTTGAAATGAAGTGCGGGTAGTTCCCACATAAGTAGGATCTCATCTACCGTGACTCTGGTGTCATGGAAGGGGAAATCAAAATGATGGCACTTACGATTCCTATTCGGCTATAATCTTCAATCGAAGCTTTTTTCTTTAAAGTCATCCAGAAAAAAATTGGTATTGTTTCCGAGTGATCAAGCTAATAATGTAGAATAGGGAGTGGTTTTGTTCCTACTTGGTCATAGATTTGAAGCGTGTTATTTTTTAAAATTTTAAAAATCAAGAGAAAACGGTACGGCCCATGCTATAATTATATTAATTAAATTTAATCATTAAGTAATTCATTAATATTTCATTTTATACTAAAAAATACTAGTGCTTCTAATATAATCCAACAATTTTAATTTAACTTAAATTTGCCGACATATTAAGAATTTACAGTTTCTCTTTCGATTTTTATCTTGAAGATTTATGGTTTAACGGAGCCAATGTCGGGTCTAATCGTTGAGGTAAAAATTGGACAAAAGAAAATGAGAATGCTAAAACGACTTAAACGAGAGAAGATATATCAATCACCTTGTCTCGAAAATCCTCTAGTCAAGTTGCTTAATGATGATCGTCGGAGTTTTGGAGAAGGTTGGAGAAGCGACTTCCTGCAACAAAATATACTTCTTTTAAAAATATCAAGGGTATCATGAGCTTATAAATAACAGTAATTTAAGATGGGATTTTGACAACAGAAGCAATATGGGCCAAAACTTGCATAGTCCTATTCCAAATATACAAATTACTGTAATACAAAGAAAAATGAAGTGGACACACCATGTAAAATACTAGATGTAGTTCGGACCTATAGAATCAAAAATCCACGTTTAGGAAAATATAAGCTTGTCTTCTGGTGAAACGAATATGCTTATAGTCTCTGCTATTCGGTTATGTTACAATGTCACCTAGCCATTTTGAACATGTTCGCTTATTCAGTAGGATGCTTGATTGCTTTCTTTCTTGTAAGAGGTACAGTTTTTTCACTAAAAAGATCCAATAGAACAGATTTGGATCTAAAACTTCCTGATTCTTTGATTAACCTTTCATCACAAATAAACACCAGAGGAACCAAAAAGCGATAACGAACAAATAATAATAAGGAATCGTACAAGATTCCCCACGAAGGTTAATTATACGTCTTCCAATGGGGAATAATTTCATGCATAGCACAACACCATGTACTGACTGGAATACACAGAGCAACTATTTTTCTGAAAAAAAGTAAATATAATTTGGGGAGGGTAAAGTAAGATACCTATATGGATTTTTTCCAACTTCTATGGTTGTACCTTCTTCACTTCCAATACCATATGAAAATATGCGCAAATGATTGCTAATAAAGAATAATTAATTTACAGTGAGTATAGAAACACAGTATGATGGAAAACAAACAGACTGGAACATAATTTTCAGCCACAAAGACTAACCTGTACGATCCAGTCGCGAAGTTAAGCCTGTCTCCGGCAAGACAGCAGTCAAATTTGTCAAATATTGCATCATTATTATACAAATCACACAACTGTAAAATTTATAAAGTGATGCATCAGCAGAAGATGGAGAAAATAACAACTGTACGTAATTGTCATCAGCAAATAAAGAAGGAAAATAGAAAAAAATTATTCCTTTTGCATAAATAAAAGTTATACCTCAGCCTTTACAATTGAATCGAAAATTGGTGTTGGATTTTAGAACCCCTAATAAAGCTCATGTGAATTCAATCAATGAAAGATTATTGAAATAAATTGACTGCCAATGACATCACAAATCATTAGTTCCAAAAGCCTAATTTTGTATTTATTTTATTTTTATGCTAGATATAAAATCACCAAAGATACTACAAGCTACAGATTAAATAAGGTAACCATGTAAATCCTTGTATTTGCAAGTGTTTAAATCTTAACAGTCCCAGACACGAGACAGCATGATTAAATATATGTACAAATTAGAGGCTATGAAAATTTAATTAGAAGGCTTATAGCATTTTAAGTACTCAAACGATTGAACTACAGAAACTGAAGAAAAGGTTTTGAATCATACAGCAGACACAGACCTTAGGCCTCAGGTGCTCGTGAATCCTATATGTTGCCACCGGGCAGGTATCCATCCGCATATCCCAAAGCTTAAACGAAACGGAGAAGAAAAGGTAAGAGGCAAATATCAACAACATTAAACGTTTTTTATGTAAACAATTTGATGACTTTGAAATTTACAATTTAACCTTAGAAGGAGAGAGGAAGAGGCAACATCCAAACACAGACTTGAATTAAGAATATGCGGATTTACGAGTCTATGACACTCCGGTAATAGAGGGGAAAAAATAAAAGATCATCTGTCAATCCACACTCAAAATTCAAGAAAGAATTCAGTCCTTCACCAGGTGGAATCACTATGGGAAGGCATAAACTCTTAACGAGGAAAAAGCAAGTAAAATATTAAACCAAATTAAAAAGTGGCAGAATCTCAGTCTAGAGCCGTTTTAAAGGAAAATGCTTACTTTCAGATTCATAAAATCACGACATAAAATATGCCTTCCCCCATTTGCGAACTTCAAGTCAGTTATCGCTGCAACTATCTCTGTGAAGAATGATTTTTGTCCATGGGACTCATCTTTCAATCTATGAAATTACATTCAAATGTTATCAAACATGTTTGTGATAAAGCTACATATGTTAAAGTCACAATATTAAGCAATAGAACAGGAAAAACTCACATCTTTGCGCTGTGATCACATAATGCCGATAGTCTCATGTCCACAAGCCGAATAAACCCCCTTGAGCTGGTGTACGCCATCAGATTGCAATGATATGGATGGAATTCTGCTGAAGTGATAACCTCTGAAAAATGTCACAAGAAGATCAAATTAACCTCCTAGCTGGCAAAAGTTACAAGATAATGGAACTAGAAGACAGTCTAAAAAATCACCTGTAAGATCTTCCATATTTTCAGGTTTCATGTCAATGATATTGAAACACTGATTACTGATTTCAAGGTTCCACAAATTTATTCTAAGGTCATCAGCCGAAAGAAATGTCTCCCCATCACTGTAAAACAATAAGCGAAACTCAATAGCCATTATGATTTGTATTTCAATAGTGTTACACAAGAAAGTACTTGCTCCCCTTGCAAATTTTATATATTTCACCACAAATAATTCAAACCAAAGCAAAAATCAATTGACTGGACAAAATGTTTACAAAAGAAATATATAGCACATATATAAAAATAATCTTACTTAGTGCATTATGATTTGTAAGGACATAGTGCATGATGCCGTGCAAGATTCCTTTTTGGCACGTTGGATTCACCCCACGACCAAATAAGACAATGATCAAATTAGCATATTTTGGACGATGTCGGATTTTAACAAATAGGTAGCTACTTTGATAGTGAATGGACCTACGAAATTAAGGGTGTTTAGAAACCGAAACAAACTATAAACCAAACCAAACCAAACCAAATATCTATTGATTCAAACATTGTACTTATGGGATAACCAAACCGCATTGTTCGGATCGATTTTCAGTCAATTCAAGGTTTGAATTGTTTTTAAAATCAACCAAACCAAAAAAATTGGCTATTTCAATTTTTGGATAAAATAAATCGAACTAAATCGAGTACACTTATTTTGAAAAAACATGTAACATTTTTGTAAATTTAATGTGATTTTTCTGGGATATATGACTATTTTATTTATTTTTTAGTTTGTATTTTATTATTAGCGGGCTTGTAACAATCCAATTACATCAAGAATTTATTTATTGCATATTATAGCCCAAAAAAACATAAACACATCCCAAAAAGTTCAGTTTTTTCATAAGTAGTAAAATTTTGTGACATGCATAAATATTTTAATTTATGATATTTTACTTACAATCATTCTATTACACGATTAAATAAAATAGTTCACTCAATATCTATCAAATGTCAATTGCTACTTTTTACAAATTAATATATCTCAAGTATTAATTCATCATAAAACTCAACATTTAAAATCAATCATCCAAACTAGGTCAAACCGAAATTCATGGTTTGATTTGGTTTGGTTATGAAAAAATCATTGTTTGGTTTGAAATTTTGTAGAATCAATATAATATGGTTTCGTTCGAATTTTCATCTAAAATAAACAGAACCTTAGTTGGACACCCCTAATGAAAACTCATTTATATTTAGGTCAGTCAAATTTGCGTTTTTTTAGTTTTTCATAAATTTTTTTTTGGTAATATCTCGTCTCAGGAAAATCGAAATTCGATTTCATTTGATTTCCTTGTTCCTTAAGCATGATAGTATCTTTTAAGTTTGTTAGATACAGACTTTTCAATTTTGGAGATTTTTTTGAATTTAATTATTGCAAGTCCTTTCTATAGATATGGGAATGATTATAATTAATAAGATAGTTTACCATTGAACACAAATTATTGCAAGTGTTCTTATTTTTCATTATTTTCACGCTTCTGCTATATAAGCACACACAAGTTACAAAGTTTAGCAATGCCAAATTAAAATAGAAAACATAAAAAATGTTTCTAGAATAGGCTCCAGAGTGTACCTATTGATTGAGATCGAGTTTGTACTGAAATCATGCGCACGCGCATAAACTTTTCGACACAAAGCACGAGGAGAATCTGCTATGCATTCTAGCTAGAAACAAAACAAAACAAACCAAACTATTATTATAAACCACACATCATGTTGAAGCCCATTCATTCTAAGATGAATGCTCTTATTAGAAGATCAGATACCAAATTGAGAAGATGAATACCTTGGATCGTCCTCCATTGAACAATGATACACCATTCACTGTGGTCTCTTTCCGTCCCAAAGAATGGCCATTGGCAAGATATTCACTTTGCCCATTAATAAAACTTCTTTCAGCCAACAGAGAATTCTCTGAAGATATGGGTTGGCTGATATCCATTTTTTTTACTTGCTTTACTTTATGTTCCTTGACCTGCCTTTAGGCATGAATTAACAAAATGGCAGGAAAGGACAAAAAAAAAAAACAAAAAAACAAAGTGTATAAATTATTATCAATAGGATACTTACTGTAGCTGCCACTCTACTATGTTGATCTATTGACATGACTGGAAATTGGTATACTAGTTTCGAAGACATTGACAATCCGAAGTAACTCAACATTATCTTATACCCAATAAAGTCAACAAAAGATTATAGTGGAAGTTATCAGTTCTTTAATATTTACTCATTTGAAAGTTCTCGCATGAATAAAAGTTTTCAAACGCATAGCAATTCTTAACAATTCTTTAGCTTATCAAGATTGGAACTTAACTTGAGTCCAACTTATTTTACAGCACCAGAGAACATCAGCCAATACACTTTACTGATAAATGTTACAAGAAAATTGTACCTTCCATAGTTTAATAGTCTTGTCATTTGTTGATAGAATATATAATGATCCATTAGGTGTCACACACCACCTAATATCATTGATCTTTTCTTCAATTTCAATGCTCTTTAAATAGTCAAACTGTAAAAACATAGTCAAAATATTCAGTTTTAAATCAACATCACCAAAAAGAAGCATTCCAATACATTAATATTTTTTTAAAAGAATAGATTACAAGTTATGGAACACACCTCTGGCTCATGACTTTGGAACTCAGTTTTATATCGAAATTTAGGATGCCTCGAAACAACAAAATCGGATTTCTCAAACTCCTCCCGTGAAGTGCATTCTAGTGACTCCTGCATTACCAGTGAGAACATATAATTAGCTTCTATGAAACCAACAATGTCTCCAAAGCAGCGTGTTTTTCATAGCACACTCATTTTTAACAAATTCAATAATGTTGGCGATCCAAAGATAACCTCAATTTCTTCAGTACATACTCTAGGCGTTCAACAGAATAAAATATTCACACAAAATCATCAACATGATGCCACATTAATCATTATCATCGCTTTATATAGCACCAAAATAAATCATCCCCTGTATAATTGTACTACTGTTGTTAACCACCAAAACTTCCTTACCAGCTAAAAAAGGGAAAAATTCCATACCTCTTTACCATCTGCTTTCTCGAAAATTACGACCCGACCACCGCGATCCCCTACAGCAAGGTGATTTCCACTCTTGTCGAATTGAACTGCAGATATAATATCAACTGAAAATGCACAGAAAATAATAATCAGACCGTGATTTGAAACCAAATTTTCGGGAAAAAAAACTGAATAAAAAGAGGAATTTGGTTAAAATTACTATTTTGCACTTCTTCTCCGGGTAGTTTATCGCCGAAGATTTGAGAGAACTTCCAGTCGGAAACGGCGAGAGAGGAAACGTTGGAGGAGTTGAAACTAAAACTCATTGCGGCTGGCCTCAAAACGACATCCTACAAGCGGCGGCTGAAGCTGAGGTCGAGTGGAAGTTGATTTTGTCCGAAGAGAGAAAAGTGGTTTCCGTTATCCACTCGATTTCTCGAAAGTGTTCTTCAACTGAAATGTCCATTATCTTACTTTAAAGAGCAAGTAAATATGGACCCCACTCCTCAATCACCGACTTTTAATATTTCTAATTTAATTTTCATTGAATAATTTCAAAACGAAATTAATTAATTAAAACTAGGATTTTTTTTATTAAAAAACAATCTTGGAAATATAATTATCTTAGATTTATATGGATTATGGACCTTGTATTTTTTTAATGTAAAAATATAAATTCAAGTCTATATTTGATTTATTTTTACTATTTTCTGAAAAAAAAATTTCTACAACATTCTGCCATACGGCGATTCTAGCTTCATGTAGATGAGTTGCAGCCTACAATCCGAACTGAGGACGGGTTTTTGGGGTGAACTCACCTTTGCGTGATCGTGACCTTTTGTCCCGACCATTATAGCACGTGTATCGTTCAGGGTATAAGAGACATGATGACTTGACGTTATCCCCACTTTCTTCCTGATTATCACTGACATTCTGTAAATCCAATTCTATTATTTCAATTAAGAGAAGTGTACGGTCCGGTCCCTCCGTCAACCAGAATGAAATGAGTTTCGAGCTTGCTCGATCTGTTCAATTAGGAATTCGTTGAAAGTTAAAATATATTCGTGAATCAGGTCGAATAAGATATATGTAAATTTGATCGAATAAGATATAGGTAAATTTTAATGAAATAATAATTGAGTATTTTTAGTCGAATAAGATATATGTAAATTTTAATGAAATAATAATTGAGTATTTTTAGCAAACGGTAATTTTTTTTTTATTAAAATAATGATTATCCGGGAGAGAAAACCTATGCTTCAATTTTTAAAATCTGGGAAACAGAAAATGAAGTGCAGAAAATGATTCCAAACAAATCCTTGCAAGTCCACTAAAATACTAAGACAACAAATCCAAATTTTACAAATTCGCAAACAAAAATGTAAATTCAAAAAAATAAAATAAAAATCCTTCTCTGGATATAGCATAGCTCCATTCTTCCTCAACCAACTCAGTATATGTTATTATTAGATTTTATGAGACGTTCTCATGAAACGAGTTAATCCGATCAATATTTAAAATGAAAAGTAATATTTTTTTATATAAAATGTAATACTTTATTATGAATCGAATCAGGCCGTAGATTCGTCGAGAAACTCTTCTAACCGCAAGTAAAAAAGACTCTCATTATCAATTTCAGAGACAATGTGTGGGGACCCGGATGCTAATCATGTTCTTAATCATCACTGGAACTAATTAAAACAATTATAATAAACAGGGTCTAAATTTTTTTAAAAAAATAATGCGGAACGTAGTGACATAAAACATATATACATCTCAGTATTTAAAAGTACTAGTCCTGTACCACATACATTTATTCAACTAAGGTTTAACATCTAATGTCAAGTGTCCAAACCCTATCTCTAATCCAAGTCCGGAGCCTCCACTCTAATCACGATCTCTCCTCATCTCCTGGACCCTGAACCTGTCCCACCTGTTGTCAAGAACACATACAAACAAGACAACAGCCGGATAGTTCCGGTGAGAATATAATCCCAGTATAAATCAACGAAGCATGCAATCATATGATAAACATAAAAGCATGGACAGATAACAGCAATATATATCAAAAGCTGAAACATAATCAATATCAAACTGTCGACAATGCTCGTGACTCCACGACTCAGACTAGACTCAGTCCTAGCCTAGGTATCCCGGTTTCCAGACATTGGCATTCCATATCAACCAACAGTAATAGAAAAGACTCCAGTTATATCCACGTCGATATAATATCGATCACCAGTAATAGAAGAAGCTCTGTTTCTATCCACATCGGTATAGTATCGATCACCAGTACTAGAAGAAACTCCGATTCTATCCACATCGATATGACATCGATCAACAGTAATAGAAGAAGTTATAATTCTATCCACATCGATACAGTACCGATCACCAGTAATAGAAGGAGCTATAATTCTATCCACATCGATAGCCAATTATCCGGTGACAGACTATGGCACTACCGCCAATACACTATCTCATGACATCGTGCAATGTGCCCGTGGCGATCCCACCACTATTAGGCACTTCTGTCATAAGATTACTCGACTAATACCTGCTGTCTATATATCAAGAGAACAAGTAATCGGATACCTGCTATCTATATATCAAGAAAACAAGTATATCAATCAAATACATGCAAATATCAATGCAATAAAATAAAGTATGTGATTTAGGGAAACTCAAGTCTAAACCGACTCAAGTCGATCTCCCAATACACATTGACTTATACCTTTCGTTTGCAGTTTCGGTCTGGAATTCAAACCCTGTCGATCCCTCAATCTGGCAATGGCAATATCAATGATATCATATCAATATACCGTTCAAATCGATACCAATCTGATCAATAATTCAAAATCAACGGTATAACGGTACAATTTCAATATCCCCGTCAATATCACATCACCAGATAACAGTTACAATCCATAAGCAATATCCAATACAATCCGTAATCCAATCGTAATTCAATTTTGTCCGGTATAACTCAATATACCCTAAAAATTTATAACAATTCCATAATCAGTCCGTTTCTAAATCTGACTTCGATTCTATGATGTCTAACATGTCCAAAACATAATATATGAATTTCATTCAATTCTAACAATATCATAATTTCAAGACATGTCAAAACGTAGTAAAACTTACGTCCAGTTATAGCCTACGTTGCTAGGAACTCGGTACCGAAGTCGGATTCAAAATCAGACGGACGGATTTTGCACAAAAGACGTAAGGATTTTCTATAACTTCACAGAGACCTTTCCTCGATTCTTTTCTGATTCTGAATAATTTCGAATGTTTTGTGTATATATATATATATACCAATGTTGCATAATAAGCCACCCGTCAAATTTTCCTTTTGCATGTCTCGCGCATATGCGCGACATCACTAGTGTATATGCGCGAGACCTACTGGTCTCGGCCTTGGTAGCTCGCGCATATGCGCGAGGAATTCTTCACAACTCTCGGGTTGTCTCGCGCATATGCGCGGATACACGTCGCGCATATGCGCGAGGCTTTCTGGATATTTCGCGCATATGCGCCCGGCTGGTCGCGCATATGCGCGAGAGCTCTTCCTCGCACATACATCTTTTTTTTTTTTTACATGTTATCTCAAATCGTGTCTCTGTTAATTCCCTCGTAATCATATCAAATTATAATTCAATAATTACAGATTACTAGGATTAAATTTCCGGGCATTACACAATGTCCTATTATCCTCACTGCAATAACGAGAAACAAACCTAAAAGTCAGCAAAGATTGGATTTTGATATCTGAAAAGGATCGCTTGGAGAGGCAAAAAGATTGTATTTCAACCAGTGTTTTCACATGAAGGTGATCGATCTCTATATTCTCCAATAACTTGATTCCATTAAACCTGAAATCGAAAATATCTTCGTTCAAATCGGTCAAAGTTTATTATAGATCAAGGGAGCTATTTATCAAGAGTTTTAAGGAAATGAACTTAACAAAGTTGGTTTTCTCGTTCTCGATATACTTTAACTGATCTTTTTCACCACACTGAAACGAGGGAGAATTCTACCTTTGGACGAAAAAGGCAGAATGGCATTTTGCGGTTTTGCCTTTCCATCAAGAATGGAGAACAGCTTGAAAAACATGGTTTCCCAAGCTCTGTCGCATCTCCGGTAGTCAAGACAGAATCTTGACAGACAAACAACTCAATCCAGAAAGAGTTGGGACTTTTCTCCCATCCCACATGGTATCTCCACCAACTCCTAGCACATCCTCCGCTCAAGGCTGGGAAAGTTTTCCTAATCAGCTTTCCAGTGCTTCAAGAACCAAATGTTTCACGTCCGCAACATTCCCCTTCATTTGGTTCTCGCTCTGTCCCAATGCATGCATGATCTCTCAATTTAAGTACTTCAAGATTGGGTGATGAACCAATTGTTGAGGTACCGTTTTCTTGGACCGAGATATCGTGGAAGTCAAAAAATTTCAAGAAATTACGTTTTTGACTATCAAAATTGTAAAACTCGAAAATTTTAAATTATTTTGTAATTGAAATTTGTTCTAGGTTATCCAAGAATTTTCTCTTATTATTTTATTTAAAATTATCAAGATTATCAAAAGTTGTGTGAGATAATTAAATCGTGTGTAAAATATCTAGGGAATTCGAAGTTTAAGATGATATTATGCATATATTTTTATTTTTAGGATAATTATAAATATGTCAAGATCCAAGAATTTAAAGAAAATAATGGATTTAAAATGCAAGATAAATATATAGAATTAGAGATAATATATATATATTCATGGATCAAGATAAAAAGGGAGATCAATTGAATGATAATGCAATCTTAAATTTTCGAAACTTTTGTGCATATATATGGATAAAATCGAAAATAGAGGTAGGCCAACAGAATAAAGAAATGCATGCATGAGAAATTCAAAAGTTTTCTTACAAGATTTCAAGAAAATCAGGAATCCTATCTTAAGGATAAATGATCAATAAATTCGAAATTACATAGAAACTTTTTGAAAGTTTAAGAGTATAAATTAAGTTGCAATTCAGAATAAAAGATTTATCGGATGTTGAAAAAATTAGACATGGAATTCAAAATTCAAGGCCTAGCTAGGGATTATTTTCGAAATTTTATCTAAGGAGATAGATAAAGAATGATAAATTATCATAGATTCAAAATTTAATTCAAAAATTTAAACGCAAATATAATGCAGGACCAGGATAGCACTCAGTCTCTATAAATAAGAGGATCTCATATTCGAAAATCACTTCTAAAAATTATACCAAATTATCAAAATTCGCTCTCAAGAATTTGAGATTTGCTCTATAACTTCTGTCGAGTGTCGAAGCTATGCTGCAGTCCAGATCTAATAAGGATTTTAAAATCATAGCAAAAAAAAAAAAATCATCCTTCACTTTTTTAGCATCCAGATCTAAGGTGAATGAGATTGTTTTAAAAGTATGTATTTGAGTATACGTCCTCCGATTTTGAAAATTTCGGTCAAAAACCGTTGTTCTGTTTCTACACGACCCGTACACCATAGGATTATAACCGTTATATGGTGTCGTCCTATTAGAGGAGTAAAAATTAGATAGTAAACCATTGAATGTAGAAAAATCTTAGTGCTAGGCCAAAATATGTGTTGATGCTGATGATATGTTATGTGAATTATGATATGTATGATATGATATGTTGTTTTCGAAAATCATGTTTATTTATTATGTATGTGCTTGAACGGTCTTTGATTACTGAGTGATGATCATATCACTCACCCATTACTCTACTCTCCCCAGATAAGTCAGAAGAAGAAATTGAGCAACATGACCAAGACTAGTTTTGTGGTTGTTGATGGACGAAAATAAAGAATTAATGAAGTTCATGTTCATTTTAAGTTTATTTGAATTTTCGTTGTAAGTGCTTCCACATATTTCTTTATTTTTAGTTACGTTGTAAAGACAATTTTATGATTGATTGTGAGAAATAAACTGGTTTGGTTTATACTGTACTACGAGGCTTGTTGTTATCAAGTGTTTGGTGATAAACAACATCGGTGTCGACTAACCTCAGTCTCGAGGCGTGACAAAAATATTTTTAGGCTCAAGGAGATTGATAAAATAGACGATAGAGCTCGGTGAATGTGATATCACTTATCGTCCAAGAACAGCCATAAAAAGCTCAAGCCTTGTCAGACTTCATAATTGAAATGGTACAATTCGGCCAAGAAGAAGTCTGGAAGGTGTTTGTTGACGGCGCTGCCAGCAAACAAGGAAGCGGAGTAGGAGTCGTCCTATTTTACCCCACATGATAGAAAGTGAAATTGGCCGTAAGGTTGGATTTTCGGACTTCAAATAATGAGGCCGAGTATGAATCAGTGGTGATCGGGATGAAATCCGCCCGGGAAGATGAAGCCACACGAATCATCCTATAATTAGATTCTCAACCGGTCGTTCAGCAGCTCAAAGGCACTTATGAAGTCCGAGAAGGAAGATTTAAGGAATATTTGAAAAGCATTCAAGAAATATCGAAAAAATTTACTGGTTGAATTGCAGACCGAATCTTGATAGAAGAAAATGTTGAAGCTGTTGCACTGGCCAAAATGGCGTCATCCATAACAGGAGAAGGTGGCAGAGATGTCATTCATCATACCAAGCTAGTGTCGACCATAGATATCAGCCCGGTAACTTCCCAAGAAAATTCATGGAAAACATGATTGCTCGAGTTCATATCAAAAAGCCAATTGCAGGGAGATGTTCAGCAAGCCCAGAAGGTTAAGAAGTCGTGTTCTCGATTCAATGTCCTGAATGGAGAGTTATACCGACGATTGTTCCACGGCCCCCTTGCTCAAATGTCTGGCCGGAGAAGAAACCCAGTATGTGTTGAAAGAAATTCATGAAGGATGCTGCATGGATCATCTGGGAGCAAAAGCACTTACCCGAAAAGCTCTATTAGCCGGCTACTGGTGGCCTACTATGAGTACAGAAGCCCGAAAGATAGTACAGTCTTGCAAAGGGTGTCAATGTCATGGTAATTTATGTCACATCCATGCTTCGCCTTTGCATACAGTTCGAGCATCCTGCCCTTTTGATCAATGGGGCCTGGATATTGTGGGGCCTTTCCCAGTAAACTGAGCTCAAAAAAAATTCTTGCTGGTAGCCGTGGACTACTTTTTTAAATGGATGGAAGCTGAACCCCTAGCCAAAATCACTGAAGAATAGGTATTAAAATTCTTATGGGAAAAAATAGTTTGTAGATCGGGCTACCAAGGAAGTTGATATCAGATAATGACTGACAATCCCAAGGGCGAAAAATCATGGCCTGGCGCAAAAAGATAAAGATTACTCAGTCATTCACCTCGGTAGCCTACCCACAAGCCAATGGACAGACAGAGGTCACTAACAGAGTAGTTGTGCAAGCTCTGAAGGCTAGATTGCAAGGCATAGGGAAAGATTGGGTGGAAGAAGTACACAGTGTTCTCAAGGCCTATCGAACCACTACTCGGACTGCCACTAAAAAAACCCCTTACAGCCTGGTTTATGGATCTGAGGCAGTGTTACCAGTAGAGATCGGTCAAACATCTGCTAGGGTTCAAAGCTACCCGGAAGGATATAATGAAGCTCGGGCCCAGGAACTAGATTTTATAGAAGAAAAAAGAGAAAGAGCAGCCATTCGAATGGAAGCTTACGAAGACGGGTCATGCGAACTTATAATCAGAAAGTCTAACCCCGAGAATTTCAAATAGGAGATCTCACTACCAAAAAAAGAACAAAGGTTAAAAACCGTTGTCGTAGGTCAAATAAAATCGTTATTAAAGTCCCTATGATTAAATGGTGCGCTCAAAGACAATGGTGAAAAACCGTTGTCGTAGACGTCAAAGACGAAGGTGAAAAACCGTTGTCGTAGCTCTTGTAAAACCGTTATTAAAGGCCTCGTGGTTAAAGGATACGCTCAAAGACAACGGTGAAAAAATCGTTGTCGTATACGTTTAAAGACGACTATGAAAAACTGTTGTCGTAGCATTGAAAAATCGTTGTAAAACTAAATTTTTCGACGGTTTTTTCTAAAAAAAAAACCGTCGCTATAGCGACGGTTTTGCATATGATTTCTGTCGCTAACTAGCGACGGTTACTCATTTTCTGTCGCTAATTAGCGACGGTTTTTAACATGGTTTCCATCGCTAATTAGCAACGGTTTTTCATATGATTTTCGTTGCTATTATTTTCGTAAAATAAAAAAAAATTACTGTTATAATTTAATAAGCCTAACAAAAAACCTTACAATCTTACTAAATTAATAATATTTATAATCTTTAACACTTAAAATTGAAGTGAAATGAAAATCGTGGAAGAGAAAAGAATTTGGTGTGGGAAGATAATTAGGATGCGCATATTTATAGACAATTTGCGACAGTTTTTGTATAAAGCGTCGCTATTAGCGACTGTTTTCGATTAAACCGTCGCTAATAGCGACGACTGTAATAAAACGGTCGCTATTAGCTACGGTTAATCCCAACTGTCGCTATTAGTGATGGTTTTTAAACAACCGTCACAAATATTAACTTAGCGACGGTTGTTTCATCGCTAATTTAAAATTGCGACAGTTTTATTGAAACTGTCGCTAAATGAAGCGACGGGTTTTTATTAAAACGTCACGAATTTAAAATGCGACGGTTTTGTGCACCATCGCTAATTTAAATTTAGCGACGGTTTAAGAAAAATTGTCGCTAAATATTAACCGATTTTTTAAAAAACAATTACAAACTACGATAACTTTTTTTTCAAAAACCGTTGTCGTTAACCAAATAAAACACTAAAAAACGACAACGTTTTAAAAAACCATTGTCGTAGTTAAAAAAACCATATGAAAAACAACGGTTTACACAAACCGTTGTCTTTGACCCTTGACAGAATCTTTTATAGACAACGGTTTTTGAAAAAACGTTGTTGTAGCCCAAAAAAACCATCTGAAAGACGACGGTTTTTAAATTTGTTGTTGTAGCCTAAAAAAAACGCTCATAGACAACGGTTGTTAAAATCGTAAAAAACCGTTGTCTATGAGAGGGTATTTTTAGGCTACGACAACGGTTTTCGTTAAAACCGTTGTTAAAAGAAAAAACACAACGATTTTAATAAAAACCGTTGTCATATGAGTGTTGTTGATTTGTATTTTTCTTGTTGTGCCTGGTTCTAAAGAAATATAACCCGGTTGGAGAAGTAGAGAAATTAGAAGCTCGTGGGAAGGGCCTTACAAAGTAATAAGAAGACTCAATTCATGAGCATTGAATTTAGAAGATACCAGGGTCGATATTTGAAAGGGCCCTAGAATGCTTTTTATTTGAAGAAATATTATGCTTAAAATTGTACTTGTTATCTGGAATATTAACAAATATATTATTCCTAAAAATGTGCAAATCATTATAATTTATTAAACACGGAAGGCATGAGGCCCCATTACTCTATTAAACCGGGAGGCATGAGGCCCTGATACTCTATCAAACCCGAGAGGCATGAGGCCCCGATAATTTATTAAACGAGGAGGCATGAGGCCCCAGTTCTCTATTAAATCCGGGAGACATGAGGCCCCAATAATTTATAAATCCATGAGGCATGAGGCCCCAGTAATATATGAAACCGGGAGGCATGATGCCCCGGTAATTTATTAAACCGGAGGTATGAGACCCCGATACTCTATTAAACCGGGAGGCATGAGGTCCCGGTACTATGTTAAACAAGAGGAAGGAGGCCCTGTCAATCTATTAAACGCAAAAGGCGAGAAAGCCCAACTATTTTTCAAGACTGATAGTACTTTTCAAGGTTTTAATGTTATACTTGAAGACAAATATTGATTAAAAGAAAGCAGGTTATCCATTGAAACTTAGAAAACTCTTGGATTCTTGCAGAATTTCAAGGTATTTTGTTATCAAGTGGTGTATTGAAAAAGTAAAGACAAACAAAAATAATTTCATTGATAGAAGCCCGAAGGCAGGGAGTACATAAAAAAGAGCTGAAAAAGGAAGATACAATCCTATTCTACATTTGGGGGTCTTCAGGCTCTTTCACATGGGAATCTTCCCCTCCTACTTCTGAAGTCCGAGCATCCTCCTCTCTTGTTTCCTCATTTTCTTTAGGCAACAAGGCAACGGCCCTATCAAAATCCGAGAAATTCCTTTTATCCACAGGAAGAAGTCCTGCCTCCTCGAACTGGTCCCGACATCTGTCAAAACCCTTCTTTACGAAAGAATATGCCTTGTATTCAATCGAATTTAAAGTCAAGAGATTCGAGGAAGGATGCCCACCATTCTTCTTTGGACTGCAGGAGGATTTCCAAAGTAGATTCGGCCGTAATGGCACAGGTGCTATAGAGATCAAGCTTTTCCTTCAGAGAGTTGACTCGCGCCTCTGAGGATGAAAGCTCCAAAGTAAGTGTGTTGGCCCGAGCAGTCGCAACTTCATTAACTACCGGGCCTCCTTCAAATCCGCCTGGGCAACCTCCAACTGTTGATGGGCCACCTCAGATTCCGTTCTCAAACCATTAACAGCATCCTCACACAGAAGTCGGGCTCGTGCTAACTCCCCCTGGACTTGCTGATTTAATGTGTCAAGGGTCCGTGCTCAGGTCGCTTCCCTTTTGGCAACGACGACAACTTCCTCATAAGCAGATACCAACATTTGAAGACCCTATAAGAACAAGGATTATAAGTATACTTATCTAAAAAAAATAAGTATCGAGAAGGAAGAATTGTTGACAAGGCCTGGGCGGTACCCTCAAAAAGCTTGTGATTTGGACCCAGTCCTTGGAGGTAGGCTTCCTCCGAAGAGGAAATCGGTCCTTTCAACAATCGGACCCCGGCAAAGGAAACTCCATCGAGGAAAATATTATCTCGAGCTTCGGGATGACTGGAGTGAGTCTGTCTCGGAGGGGAGAAGCCCGTATGGACTACTCAGGAAGGGACCTCACCCCGTCCTCGGTATCACTTACCAGGACCGTCTCGGGGGTATTGTTTGCTTTTATTTTCCTTCGGACGAGAGGAATGTGGTCCTCTAAATACCCAGGAGAGTTGGGTGGATTGGCTTCCTGTTGGGAGGATGGGACACCCTCCCTAGTTGTATTCTCAATCCGGGTTTCAACCAGTGGCTGGTTTTCACCCAAAGCCTTGCTCTCTTCAGCAGCAGCCTTGGCAAGAGCCTCTTTCTCTTTATTCGTCTTCCGAGCTACCTTTTTCTCTTCTTCGTCCTTCTTTTCCAAGGCCCGTCTTCTCGCGGAGGCTTCTTGGATTTTCGAGTTATCTGTAAAAAAACAGGGGGAAGAGAGAGCGAAGCTATTAGAAAAAGTATAAAGTAATGAGCAATAAAAATAGGGAAGTAAAATATTGGGTTGAACACACCGAGTCAGCAATCGCGTCGATCACCTTTGCAGGGTCTCCTGCCCGGGCACTCAACCCATATGCAACCAAATTCTCTTCAGAAAGGAGAAAGGAAGAAGAAAAATTTCTTCCTTTCCACAAGATCTTGGTTCCGATTGAAGGGCTCCTCAAATTTATAAGCCCGTGGAAGGACAGACTGAGTAAGAAGGTTGGGTAGAAAGCCTGTCAGGCATGGAAGAGGGGAGGGTAGGGTGATATAGAAGAACCTACCTTTCTATCCCTTTAAGGAAGAAGGAATATCATCAATGAATCGACTCTTCAAGCGGGCGGACAATGAAAAGGTGTTGTCCCCAAATCGACACACAAAAAAATAATGGAAGACAAAAGGGTTAATAAGAATGTTGTGCATTTTGAAGAGAATAAAGTTTGCGGCCATTATATGGAAAGAGTTAGGATGAAGTTGGTTAATGGGAACCTCGAATAATTGGGCCACTTCAATGAAGAAGGAATGAATGAAAAATCTGAGACGAATTTGGTCCCTGAAAAAAGTACAAACCATTCGGAAGATGATTAGCCCGATCAGAGTAACTAGGGATCCGGATTTGGTAAGAAGAATGAATAGAGCTTAGGAATCTAAGATATTCCTTCGCTCCAGGGCGTAGAGTTCTTTCCATGGCATAAAACCAGGGAGCACTTGGAGCCCCAAGGTGAGGCGAGCTTGGAACCCGGGCCGTACCCTTCCCATTTTTTAGAGCTTGTGAAGGGCCAGGAGCAGAGGGCTTGGTTTTTTGCTTTTTTGATTTTCTGTGGAGATGATTGGAAGAAAGCTTCTTGGGAGGGCAAGAGGAAGAATCATAGCATGCCGCTGCAGACTCATACTTAGTCGAGTCGCGCACATTCTCTCCAGAAGTAGAGGAAGTGGAGTCTGACATATTTAGGAAAAAGAAAGGTAGAAAAACTTACGAAGTTGTTGAAACTTGATGTAAAAAGTAGTGATCGTCGGAGGAGAAGACATCACGCCGAAAAAACGAGATAAGTTGGAGAGAAAGCAAGAGCGGAAATGTGGAAAATGGTGGAAATTTATTTCTTTATATAGCCAAGGGATACTCAATCTAAGCCGTTGATCCAAAGATAAATGGATGGATAGGATGCTCCTTGAAAATTGTGCCAGAAATATGAACAGACAGATACATAATTCAAAGAGATATTAGACTTTTCGACTACTATGGCTTACCTCATACTTACATCAGCACTATGCTACATAAGCTTCCCACCCAGACCTATTCCTTGTTACTCGGGACAGCGAGCTAGCCCGACTATTTCAGGGGAGGTGATGATACCTCGGGGAATATCCTATTCCCAGGTCATCTCGAGAAGACGAAAGGAGGAGCTCGGGTAGTAGGGGTTTGATGAATCCGAGGGGAGTTCTGCCACCAAAATTTTTCCCGAGCATCACAGTACATGTGTCATGTTTTAAACTATAGATATAGGGTATCATGACTTGGTCATCATTAAGAGACCCTTTGGCGTGTAAAAGAGTGAACAGACTCAATCGAAATAAGCATGTGTTGTCAGACCTAAAGTGTCAGTAAAACAAAATCATGGACAACCATACCCTCATGAGTAGTAGATGGGCACTGAAAACAAAATCATCATTGATTTTCCTCCTAAAAATACCAAGATTTGTTTATTACTAAGGGATATACATATTCCTTTGCAAGAAATATTTATTCTCCTCACAAAATATTGACTTGAACATCGGTGTGGCTATACCAGAAAACCATCTGGCGCCCCACTAACGATCTCTGAAATTGCCCACCCATCTCACACCTAATTCACCCGGTCGCATCAGGTGTTGAATATCGATGAGCCCGGGCGAGATTTGTTCAAGATTCAGTTTGATAGAAACTAGAGTAATATATGACATGATCTCTATCAGTTGCAGAAACAAAATTTATTGAGAAACTTTAATTTATAGAATATTTATGAGGAGTTAACAAAATAATTAAAATTTTAAAATATAAATATTATTTTTTAAATCTCTAACTAAAAATATATGTTGCATTATGTCAATAATTTATATATTTATAGTAAAAAAATGTTTTTAAGGTTAAACAAGAGAACGAGAGATTCTTAGCAAATATCTAATGTGAAAAGTATCATTCCTATTTCCACAAATTTATTATTAAAACATAGTTTTCTTTATTATTACCCAAAAAAATAGTTATTATATCTGTAATTATTTAATTTTCCAAAAAATAAATCCTTATAAAAGAATTTAATTTATTCACAAACGTGTACTTCAATTCACATTCTTTTTTTTTTAGAAAAAATTTTGTTATTCAACAATATATTATTTTATAAAACTGAAGTAATTATAACATATCTCCAAAGAAATTAAATGCAGTTGAGGTGCAAGAAATTCTTGGAAATTTGAATTTTTCTTTAACATAGTCCTAGCCAGAAATTGATGCTCGATGTATAACCTTGAATGCTATGAATGTATATACTAAGTGTGAGCTTTTGAAATATTTTGAATGTGAACAGAAAGTTTGTGAGGAGATTTAAGCAGAATAAAAACTTGGTAGTTTTTGTTCATTATATCTCTCAGCTGCTCTTCTCGGCTATTTATAGGCTTCGCTTCCAACGGTAACAATGAATACGTTCAAGATAAGTGCCACTGTGAAAGAGATATGAGACAAGCTGATTCAGCTTTTTGAAGACAATGATCAGACAAAGGAGAATATACTCACAATAGATATGTAAAAATTTGAAAATATCAAGATGAAATCTGGAGAATCTCTAAACAAATTTGATGAGCGATTCAGTAACATCATCGCGTTGACCCCTCTATGTTTTAGCTGAAGATCTGGCTGAGCTAATATTACGAATTTGTAGAAAGTGTTGTTTATATGCGTTTTTGGTAGCATAAACTTCAGGTGCTGATCACTTCGATAAGTATTTATATGAAGGGAATATACAGTCATTACCACCCGGTATTAATCCTTCAATTATTCTTCATTGCTTCCCCAACATGACACCTAATACCCATAAAATAAGTTCAACTCAATCTCGACAGGTCAGACAGTTGAAAGCCCGATAACCAAGTTATATTAGTAGGTCATCTGGGAGCTCATTCTAGGCTCACACGGCCGACCTGTCCAATATCCGCTACACATCAGAAGGACTCGGGTTTCATATACACACATCTTCTATTTAAGGAAGGAGTATCATAAAGATTTAATATGATGTTATATAAGATTGTGAAAATCTAGAGTCCTACGAGTAAATAGTTCTGATTAAGAAATATCTTTACTCGTACAATAACTCTTCTACTATAAATATCAGCATTGATAATATTATCATTCTCTATATTTTTCCTCTTCCTGACTTGATCGTCGGAGAGTATACACCGGAAAAACCTTCTGACCCCTTTCTCACGTTTTTTGTGTGTGTTTCAGGTCACTTTTATCTCCGAGCTGACCTCCTAGAATACATCACAACCCTTAGATAGAAATCACTATTTTTATCAACACCGCCACCTATTCAAGGAATAATAAATTTTCAGATAATCGTTGCTATAATCTTCCGAAATAATGTCATTACGGGACAAATCTATGAACATCATCTGGGATATATTTGAGTTCGAGACTTGTGTAAATACTCGATACAAATACATAAAATAAAACTAAATAAATAAATAGAGGTTATTATAGGCCTTCAGACTTCAATATCATGCACGATATTCCAAAAGCTGTCAATTATCTTCTTCATGTGCATCTATGATAATTTTATTCTCCAAGCCCCAATATATATCTCCTCAAATTGAATTTGGAGCATCTTTTTGGCATGTAGGCACACAAACTGTTAATTAAATAGTAACGATGTCCCAATTACATTTATATACATATAATTTCTCAATCATTTATTAAATTTCGACACATGCATGCATTAGCTGGATTGGGTGGCAACTGCACTACCATGCCTTGGCCTGAGGAACAATCATGTCCCAGCTCTTACCAAATTACAGCGATCAAACAACCATTTCTAGCCAACAATAACATAAGTAAACCTATACATATGTGTATATATATATATATATATATATACACACATATATATATATATATATATATATATATATATATATATATATATATATATATATATATATATATATATATATATATATATATATATGTGCGTGTGTGTGTGTGTGTGAATTTTTAAATTGTAAAACTGATCAAACACTATATTTCGATTTCTTTTTTATCAAGTAAAATCAATTATTATACCTAAGAAATATTTATTATAAAAACCTATCGATTAAAATATATTATCTTAAATATTAATCATCTTAGCATAAACACCTTACGATTCTACAAAACTTAATTAATAATAATCATGTCAAAGGTTTTTTTTAATAAAAAAAGATAATCATGTTAAAAAAAATTAAGAAACCTTTAAGACGCCTTTTCTGAAAATTGTAGAGATTACATTTTAACAAGAAAAGATACAGAATAAGTTTAGAATTATCGAATTTTAATATAGAATAATCATGATTCATGCATATGAGGTTCATACAGGGGAAGTAGGGGTGTCAATTGTGTCGGGTGTGTCGGATTTCGGGTTAACCCGCAACATTTTTTCATTTTTTATTTTCAACCCAAACCCGAAGCAACTCGAAAACCCTCAACCCGAACACGAACCCGTCTAATCCGACTCAACCCCTCTAATCCGACTCAACCCGTCTAACCCGCCTAACCCGAATTTTATTTATTTGTTTTATTTTTTTCAAAAAAGTTAATGAAAAAAATTCGAAAAAATAAAAAATAATAATAATATATTAATTTAAACACATAATAACAAAATTTCTGATTTAAATTTGAAAGTTTAATTGTAGAAAATTAAAAGTATATTTACTAAATCAAATAAACAATTATTAAAAAAATATAAAAAATAAATATTAAATAATGAAAATTTATCATATAAATATACAATAAATTATGTTCAAACATATATTATACAAAAATATATGTAATATTTTCAAAAAAAAAAAAATTGGGTCAACTCGTGACCCAACCCGAAACCAATCTAACATGGTACTAATCCGAACCCACCCAACCCGAACCCAAAAAAACCCAACCAGAACCTGATTTTTTCGTGTTAGATCGTGTCGGGTTGACGGGTCGTGTTGTATTTTGACACCCATAAAGGGAAGATGCGTAATCCTCTCATATAAGTATAAACAAATATTATGTAAAATATCGTTATTTTATTGTAAAATTTTGTTATTTTACAATATTATTTTTCAATTCAATGTAATTATAAGAACTAAAAAGATATTTTAGATCCCATTTTATTTTGTGTGAAAAATGTAGCAATTTAGGGTTAAAATTGCAATTTGCTCCCCTGAAATTGTATTAAATATCCCCTTAATAAAAAAGAAAAATCGTGAATATTTACTTTTTTTAATCAAGGAATATATACTATAATATTAAAAAAAATCTGTTATTTTTTAGATGGTGTTTAGATTGGACGATTTGGATTTAAGAAAGTATTTCAATGAATAATTTGAAATCACTCCGGTCCAATATTGAGTTGAATTTGAAATATATTAAAATTATTGTAAAATTAAATATGCGAGGGTTTAAAATTCAATTTCAAATAAATTTATTCAATAAACATTTTTTTTATGAATTTGTGTGTCAATTCATCTAATAGTGAGACAAGTAAACTTTGCCTATATTTTTGTGAGATTAATCAACCTTACTCAAATTTAAAATTACAAATAATACGTGTGTCATAAAAAGTAATGATTTTTCATTGATGACTCAAATAAGAGATCTGTATCACTAAATTAACTCGTAATATCGTCTCATCTCAACCAGATCCAACCATAAATAATCTCTTATCCAAATTCATAGAATTACTCAATTGATAATGTGCAATATTTTAGAAGTGAACCACGAATTATTTAATGGTAATGGCATTTAAAATGAGAGGCAAAGAAGGCACCAAAAAGGTAGGGTCCCTTCATTTAATTGGAGTGTCCCTCTCACTCCTGAATAATCTTGGGCACATTTGTCACTATGTATTTACTCTTCAACGTCTCTCTCCACGTTTAATACACCCTCTTTTACCATAGAATCTTTCACTCGCTAATTAGGATTTGGATCCTCGGTTTGGTTGAAAATACAATACTTGATGATGTATATTTTTTACATAAGATGATAATTTTGTAGACATCACGTCATATGAGATAAATTTAAAAAGTTATCAAATTAAATAATCATCTCAGATAAAAAAATACACAACATTTGGTGCTATGTCAACACAACACAGTAGATTATCTAAATCCCATTAGGTACTTTAAACTATAATATTAATACAAATAATTTTTTTTATCATATTTGAAAGTCGAAATCAAGAATTAGTTTCAAATTTGGATCTCGGTACCAAATATGTTAAAAACTATGGTCATAAAAAAATATCTATTAGACTTGAGATTGATATCAACAAATTTTGGTATCATGATTTATGGGTACACAAATTTATTTGAATCTAATCTAAATATTACCCAAAATCAAATTATCATGTATTTTTTCAAGTATGAGATTATATTATACTTTTCACTCAGCATTAAATGTCAGCACCAAATTATCAAAAAATTCTTTTGACTCTAAAAACCATTTCCAACATGCATGAGAGACCCCTCTCTTCCATTCTTATCTTTACTGCATTACACACACTAGGTGTGTGGTGTTTCTCTGTCAATCTCATGTGCTTCATCTCATCTCTTACTCAACTCCTCCATTCACCACTAAAACCATTTTATCTATTTCACTCTCTCACTTCAATCATTTATTTATTTTATATCTTTTTCACTTATCTCTATCTCACGCACAAAAAACACACACCCTTTACCAGTAGATGCACTAATACAACTGTATGAGAGTCATTTATACTCCACATTTGCATGCTCTGTGGTATGCCAAGAAATGGGCTTTAAAGTTTCTCTTTGTTTGATTTTTCTTTGTTGGTTGCTTCTTGTTCTAAGTTTGAGAGTTGATGGCATTGGCACTGAGGTTTATGTCAAATTATTACGAGCCCCTCGTGAGTTCTCTAATATAAAATCAGCCACGTTTGCTTTTGAAGTTTTGGTGGGTGGCAATGGCGGAATTTGCACAGATTGCTCCACAAATTGCAAGGTTGGTTCTTAGTTCTTACACAAGCAAAAATACGTTTTCCTTGTGGGTTTTTCAGATGCGATTTTGGTCTGATTTGTGTAACTGGTAAAAATTGGACATGGTTTCAAGATTTAAGCGCCATCTCTCTGTGTTTGCTTTTCGAGCGGCTTAATCTTCTTGAACAAGTTTGTTTTTTTAATATGGTTCAATTCAATGCATGTGCCTGTAAAAAACGAAGTGCTGTATTTATACTGTGACTAATTTGATTCACTTGTCAAGTTGTGATTTTAGTTTATTGCAATTTTTTTTTAAAAAAAAATATAGAAAGAAATGCCTGCTATCTGTTCTTTTTTCATTATATAATCGAATGTGCCATATCAGGTTTAGTTCCCTTGAATTTTGTAAATTAATTTGTACAAACATTACAAATGCAGCTGGATAATAGCACATTTTCAGCTTGTGAAGGTGGAAATATGACCTATACAAGTCTGCTAGATGGAAATCACACATTTGAGGTGTGCGCCAATGGGTTGTCTGGAGTTGCCTGTGCCGGCTATGATTGGATTGTTGGTTGAGCATCCTCCTATGTTTCTTTTACTTGCACACCTCCTTCCAAATTATTGTGACATTAAGCAGTGTTATCCACCTAAAGTCTGGAAAATTATGTACTTCAAATGTCTTTAATATGTATGCATAAGAAAAAATTTCGTTTCATTCCATTCCAATATTTGCTGCTGGCTTTAAATAGCTTGCTTTTTTTTTTGCATTAGGAGTGTCAAAATTTTATTTGGGACATATTAAATCAATGTAACATGAATTTCCATCAATGGGAGCTTATAATTCTTGAAGATATATTGCATGGTATCATGCATTCTCAATTTTGCTTATCCTTTTTTAAGGATAACACCCCATGGAAAGTGTTTTTTAATCAATCTCAAGTGACAATTTTTTATCCAATAATATCCTTCACGCAGATAAGGTTTCTGCACACTAAAATGCAGGGTATGCTGAAATATGGATAATAGTTGGCAATGGTGATTCTTAAGGTGGGGTGGGGGGTGGGGGGGCAATAACCCTCACATGAGAAAAATTAGAAGGTTTTTCTAAAATTCAACATTTCTCCCCCTTGATTCCCTGGATCCACCCTCTGATGTTAGGACAATATTTTCGCGTAAGTTTAGTTCTTTTGTCAAATGATCTTTCCAAACAACAGCCTGATCTAATTTGCACTTCTTGCAGACACTATTAACCCAACAGCATATGTTACTACTCCAACGCCCTTTACTAGTGCTTCTCATGTCTTAGTGAACATATCTTTCAGTGAACCTTGTGGTGGTGGAGGTGGTTTCAGATGTTCTACTATAAAAACCTGCAACGTGAGTAGATGGTCAGCTGAAACTCGATCGAGACTCAACAATGCTCTGTTTCTTTCTAATGGTTTAGTTGGAAATCATAATTTCAAGTATGCTCTTGCTGACTACCTTCTTTCTTGACAGCTTCTGGTTTATGGTGCGGGTGAGGTTGTACCGAGTACATTTGACGTTGTTCAGCCACATTTGAAATATTCTATTGTTGTCCGTTTATCTCAAAGAATTCAATATGGACGTGTGATCTTGGTAATGGATAGAAATTTCTGTTCAGACTCTGCAGGAAACATATTTGCGAGGAGTAAAAATTCGAGTTATTTCATACACATTGGTGAGTTCAATTGCTGCATATTTTTTTTTTAAATGAAATTGTAGCCTGATTTCTATTTGTAGTTGAATGCATACCGAGTGATCAATTGTTTTGGATTCATGCAGATAGAAGAAGCAATAATGTGAACTTGAAGACTCATATACCCGAAAGACAGCTTCCAATTGAAAGTGAAACTAGAACTGTACTGGCAACTAATAAAAATAGGAATCTAAAGTTGTACTTATATTTCACGGAACCAGTCCTCAACTCATCCACTGAAATTCTAAATTCCATCACCACAAGTGAAGGATCATTTGTGCCCGTCAGTGGGGATACCTTTGGAAATCGAAGATTTGGCTATCAGGTTGGTGATAGTGAACCTCTGCCTAATTGAATTTATTAATTTCTATTGTGCTTACGAGCATAACAGACCTGTTATATTTACCATATTTGTATTTCTCACCTTTTCTTTTCTTTTACAAGTTGCAGCTAACAGATGTAGCGGAGATGGCTGTTGTTACTGTGAGCGTGCAAACAAACTTAGTAATCAGCAGACAAGGGACCTCTGTCACTCCTGTACCTCCCATAACTTTTCTCTATGGTATTTGACATTACTTTTGAACTCGTGTTTTACACCAATACTTCGTTGTTTGAAACTTATTGGAAATTTTTTCCTCGGTTTTGAATTCTTTTTATTTTTTTAGATTCTCAAAGGCCTACGGTTAGGCTGAGCACAACAAGCAAAATGCGAACAAAAGAAACGAGTATTCCGATTGTGATCAAATTCGTGAAGCCGGTATTTGGCTTTAACTCATCTCTTATAACCATCTCTGGTGGTCATTTGCTCAGGTAAGCTGCTTCATAAATTGATTACTGGTTGTGGACTAAATTTCTTTTTGTCATCAGTTTGGTTTTGTGCTATTCAGTTTCCAGGAGATGACTAAGAGCATCTATGCCGTGCATGTACATGCACTCGCCGATTCTATATCAGTCTATATTCCCGAAAACATAACCACGGATGTCTCTGGAAATAAAAATAGAGCGTCCAACACTCTACTAATCAGGCACTGTAAGGATTCTGTCTCTAAATTCTTGGAAAACATAGAATCTTTATGAAAATAAATTTGAGGGAGTTTTTTGTGTTTTGATTATCAATTTTCTTTTTTGTTGTGCAGATTCTGTGCCGGTGGAATCTTTGATTCTTTCAACCTTTGTTACTACTGCTTTTGGTGTGACATGTTTGATTGGAGGGTTTCTCACTGTTTCAACAGCAACACTTTTATCTTTTGGAGCATTCTCCAGGCCAAGTTCTATCTTATCCTCCGACCCTGCAAGATATATTTTTGTAATTTCCCTTCTCGCTCTACAGTCTTATGGATTGAAGAAATATAAGTTAACATTGACTGAATTTCGATGATTTTAAAATATGAAGAAATTTGGATTCAATTTTGTCAATATGCTTTATATAATTGCACGACAAAAGGAAAGGAAATGTTCTTTTTTTGATAAAATTTCACGAGAACTTGAAACTTGTTTGACTGAAATTTTTCTTGAAAAGCTTCGATAAAATAATATTACCATTTCATGAATTCTGAGCAACTTCCATGTCTTTTTTACTTTGTGCAGAGAATCGCTTACCACATTCAGGTGTTTGCCTTATCTAAATGGCTGGCAGTTACTTCGCCTATAGAATATTATGAATTCGCAAGAGGTCTGCAATGGAGTATCCCTTACTTGAAGCTCCCATGGGAGAGAAAAAATGTCCTGCCAATGATGGTTGGATCGAGTTCTTCTAGGAGCCGACTAGTACATAGTTCTGAAATCCGTGAAACAGGAGTTTTCAAGGGTGTTCAACCAAGAGCTGGCAGTCTGGAATCAGCAGCCAAAGTGTATGGATTGCCATTGACTCCTATGGAATACATATCCTATTTTGAGGTCAAATGCCCTTACTTTTATTCGCGTTTTAACACGTAATACTGGTTACAACAGCATTTGTGTGTTCGTGTGTAAATTTCTCCCACTCAAAAAATAGGATCTAAGTTGAGTTGAGCCAACTCATGAACCTGCCGATTAGACAGGAGAAAGTCTTTCTCGAGCTCAAACATTCTGTTTGAGCTCAACTTTAGTAGTTCAAAAGTTCGTCAGATGACCTACGAGCTTATTTTTTTTCTATATATGTAAATGATGGATAGAATATGTATAAAAATATTTTATATACAATCAATATTATTATATAAAAGCGCTGTTAATCATTTCATAGATATTGCTCATGAAATAGCCTGAGCTTGCAATGCAAACTGATTATCTGTCGTAAACATAGTCGTTAAACAAAGCCAATTAGCCAAGTGGAGCCCATGAGGCAGATCATGAGCTCGACCTTGAGCTTTTCTATTTTTGTTTGATGAGTTTGTACTCAGAGTTAAATTTTTCTGAGTTGTGCTCTGGCTGGAGTCCTTGAGATAATTACAAGCTCAAACTCATTACATTTCTATACACGTGTGCGAGGGTAGCATACTCCATCTTACTGCATGAGAAATATAGGCTCAGATGGTTGTTTGCCGCTTTGTTCAGTGTATAATCATTCTTTGTTATTCCGGCCTTATTATTGACTTATATATATTGCAATTTTGCAGAGCCATAATATTGTGCCTCAAGCTGAATATATTTTAGATCCAAGAAATTCACATGGGTAAGTATTTTATAAAACTTCTGATGCTCATCTATTCGATCTTATTTTGGTGAATTCAACTTTGACAAAAGCAAACTTCAATCTACACTTATCTGGTAAAGAGCCAAGGTCTGAAATCTTGTTATATGTGCATTCGGTAAAACGAGTTTGTATTTACTATTTAGTTATGTGCTAGTCACTTTTGTTAACCAATCAAACTGTTTAATTCTAGGTGGAGAGATTTCAGTAGAAGCATGTTTTGGTTATCCATAATTGGTGGCACCTTGGTTCTGGTCCATGTTTTATTCCTTTTTATCCTTCAATTCAAGAAGAAAAACAACGAAAAACAGAGCTTTGGAGCTCTTATTTTTCCAAGATTCGAGATATTTCTGCTAATTCTTGCGCTACCATGCTTCTGCAAAGCTTCAGCTGCTTTGCTCAAAGGTACTTAAAATTAACCGACTCTGCCAAAATATGTGTTCGTTCTGAATCATTTTGGCTCTTGATATTTTTTTCCCTGATTAAGAAATTATGTTTTATTTAACGTGGCAAGGTGGGACGTCTTCTGAAATGGCCATAGGCTTTCTGATCATGAGTATAGTTTCTTTGGTTATGTTATCATTGTTTTTGTTCCTTTCCTGCGGAATCACGCTAGGGAAGCTGCTTCAGTACAAGGAAGTACATCGTGAGGGACAAATATTTCGATGGTATAAAGAAATTATTCGAGTCATACTGGGTCCTGGTAAAAGAAGCCAATGGACGTGGAAGAACCGCCCTGGTTCAACTAATCTTACCATTTTCGGTCCTCTATTTGAGGATCTTAGAGGCCCTCCAAAGTACATGCTGTCTCAGATTTCTGTTGGTCGTGTGAACAAACGTGATGACAGAATAATTGCTTCTGATGACGAAACGGAAGATGCAGAAGCGCCCATAATTCAAAAATTGTTTGGAATTATGAGGATTTACTACACATTTCTTGAATGTTCAAAACGTGTGGCACTCGGAATCGTGGCTGTTGCTTATTTACAGAACTCATCCTCAAAAACTCCAACGATCATAGTACTTTGTATGACCTCATTTCAACTGTTCTTCATGGTTCTTAAGAAGCCATTCATTAAGAAAAGGGTCCAACTAGTTGAGATTGTCTCAGTGTCAGGTGAGGTCGCCATTTTTGCAATCTGTTATGTTTTCTTGGAACACAAGTTTTCCCCCCAAAACGAGAGGAAAATTGGGATTTCGATGCTGTTGATTTTCTTGTTAGCCTTTCTAGTCCAAATGATCAATGAATGGCGTGCACTATACCGACAGACAAAGCGTCTGGATCCCATTAACAACTCGTTTTTACGAGGTTTGGAAAATGCTTTAATTGGATTCCTCTTGTTCTGCTGTCCCCACGGTTTGGTCAAGGATCTCGACCGAAAGTTCCCTTTAAACAACACGCCTGAAACGGCAGAAACCACTTTTTCTGTTAACAGGATTCAGAGCTTGGGAAGCGCGGCCTCGGGAGACAAGTCGTGGTTGAAGCAAATTCAAGAACTAGCAAGATCAAGCTTTAGTAAAGATGGAGCCAGGACCAGCCCAGGCGATCCATCCACGAGTAAATCGACCAAGTTGAGCGGATTTTGGAGAGCTAGGATGAGTGGAAGTTCGACTGCATCTACTGACGTTAGTACAAAACAGAGGGGATTGCACAGAGAATTGGAAGAAATTTTTTCATTAAAATGAGACAATCTTAAATATCCCTTCTGAAGTTTTGGTGGTCCTTTCTTATGCGCTTGAAAATTCTGTAGGTAAGGGGAAATGGCAGCATGATTTAATGATTCTTGTGGTTAAGTATTCAAGAATTAAGAATCACAGTAGAATGAGATTTTACAGGCCATATGTGCAGCAAATGCAGCTACACCTTTACAGGGTGGATTCTAGCAAAGAGAGATTATCTTTTCAAAATGTTCAAATGTATTTTGCATTTGGTAGGTTTCGAAACAGCTATTGCAGTCCAACCACCGCTGGTTTAGAGTAGTACTGCAGCCTAAATATCTTACAAGAAAACTGTCTTGCTGTGGGATTTGTGCGTAAAGCCTTGCAAATTGTGCGATTTGTGTTTGTGTATGACGAGCTGACTGGCTGTGCTAATTCATGTTGTGTATAATTTGGAAGGTAGGGGCAGGCCAGTCTACAACCCGTCGCAATCCGCTATTATATGTGGCGGAGCAGTCCACCATTTTGACGAGTTGAAAAATTATTAACCCAACCACCTATTTTATATAATAGGGCAGGGTAAGTCGATTCAACAAACCTGACTTATTTTGACATCTTTACTTATCATCTATCTAATTGGTGTCTCAAAATGTGGAAAAAGACTATGAACTAATTTTTAATTTCTTGCTAACTCATAAAATATTTTGTTATGAGAATGAAATAATTGTAAAATATGATACCATAAAAGATGTTATAAAAGTCTATTCCCCTATCTTATATATTATAAGAAAATATGACCTCATAAAATCATAATAATCTAATTAATTTATATTAATAAAAAAAATTAATCGATATAAGTATCAAAACTAGGTAATGAAATCAAATAAAAGTTTAATGGTAGAGTAGATCTCTTGTGAGACGGTCTCACGAATCTTTATCTTTGAGACATGTCAATCCTACCGATATTCACAATAAAAAATAACATTCTTAGCATAAAAAATAATATATTTTCATGGATTACTCAAATAAGATATCTGTCTTACAAATTATGACATGTGAGATCATCTTACATAAGTTTTTGCCTTAATGATAAGATCAGATACACCATAAAATAGGGTAATTTACGTTTACTTTCCGTACACTTTATGTGTTTTGCACTCATCTATCTTTACATGATCTTTACTTGTTATAATTTTAAAGAGAGATAAGTGTCACTGACATAAAATATATAAAATATATGGAAGGGGAATGTAAATAATCCCAATAAAATATATGTGAAAAATAAGACATAACAAGAAACTTATTATGTCCTGTATTTTAACGCAACACTAACTTCAAATAATATAAATATTACACTAAAAACAAAATTCATTTTCAACTCATCAACTCTAACGTCCTGACGAAAATGAATGTTCTCCTAATATTTTTTATTATTTTATTTGCAATTAAATTATTCCGCAAAACATTCATTAATACGATAATTAAAATTATAAATAGATTCATTTATGTTTATTAATTAATTTATATGATGAAATTGTTTAAAATAATTAACTAATTTAAATAGTTAATTAAATTTATTTAAAATTACATTAATTGAGTTAAATTTGTATTTTATTCATTTGAATAATTGAACTTATTGATTAATATCTTTAATAATAATATTTACTATTAAACTATAGTATACATAAAAATAATATTAAGATAAAACAACTAAAATATAATTTTCATAGTTATCTAATTAAAATTTTATTATTTTATTCAATTAATACAATTTTCATGGTTAACAAAAATTAACTATATATGAATAAATAATCTTTTAAAATAAAAAGTTACAGTTTACAGAATATTATAATTAAATTATTAATAATCAAACCTATAATATATTACATTTAACAATTATAATAATTAAAGAAAAACAAAAATAATAATAAGCAATCGCGGTGTAGCATAAGGTCTAGCTGCTGCTGGTTGCCTAAGTCACCATGATTTATTTTCTCTCACAATCCTGTCGGGTAGGGGGTGAGGGACGCCTAAGGTGAGCGATTTCACCTTTTGGAGCAAAGAAATAAGATGCTATATTTTCAAATACAAAAAATAATTCTAAGTTGGTTCAAAAATATTAAATTTTCTCTAAGTTGACGTTTCTTTTTTAACTCGATTTCTATATCTTCGCAGAACAACTTTTGCGGGTTCTGCACACCGATTATTCTTGTTTACTGTTATTATTGAAATCCCAAAAAATTTGATAAAGAATAAGGAAATTGTATTTGGAAAAAAAAACAAAAATTATTCCTTGGCAGCCAGATATGAAATTTGATTTTTACGCTGATCTTGCCTTAGATAAGTAAAACATGGGGACATATAGATGCTCTAAATCGTGTTACACTTTGCTCAAACAAAATTCGTTTACAAAAATTATTAAAAAGTAAATGCACGAAACATCATTATTTAACAACAAGATATGAACAACTCTTTTGACATATGTAAAATTTGCAAAACTAGATATTCTTATAAAACGATTGGTGGTTCAAATGATACCGGTCCTTTGAAAAAACATTTAGTCAAGGTACATAAACTTGACCCTGATCCGCTACAATCATTCGGTAGGAACTTACCCAACAACAAATTAATCCTTCAAGTGGTAAAACTTTCACAATTAAAAAGAAATTTCTCGAAAAGTCATCATAAAATTTGTAACTGTTTTCAACTTTTTATAATATCTAAATAATAAAGTTTTGTTAAATAGTTCAGTTTTTGTTGAATTTATTTGTATTATTTAACATAGTTTTTACACTATTTTTAAGCACACACTTAAGAAATATTGCTTTGATATATATAAAATATAAAAACACTAAAATATTATCTTTCAAATATTTTTTTATAGTTAGTTTGACAAGTGATATTTGGACTAATTTGAAAAATGAATCTTATCTATTGTTACATCTAATTGGATTGATGAATCTTGGACTGTGCAAAAAATAATTTTAGCGCTAGATAAATTAAAATCGTCACACAATGCATACAGAATAGCTAGATATATTTTTAATATTATTTAGATTTATGTTATACAAAATAAAATAATTTCGATCACATTAGATAATGCGAGTGTCAATATTCTTGCGATTAAATATCTTAAATATTCATTAAAATCGATTTTAGATGGTAAATTGATTCATATTAGATGTTCATGTCATATTATCAACTTATGTATTAAATGTGCCTCTGATGAACATATGTCTAATTTAATAAAAAAATCAAATTATATGGGAAATTATAACATGAGAGAAAAAAATTGACGTGATTGGAAAAAACTAGTCAAATCAAACATGATTAAATTTAAAATTTCTTCTTCCTGTTGAAACTCGATGGAATTTTTTATATCACTTGCTTCATACTTTGTTACATTTTCAAGATTTAATTACTTCATATTACGATAATATTATGGTAGAAATTTTTAAAGAAGCAACTGAAATTTTCTGGCATTAAATACTCTAATGCAACCATGTTTTTACATTTGCTTTTCAATATGTTTTATAAATTTATTGACTACTGTAATGATTCTATTATGCGTGATTTAATTTCAAATATGGAAACAAAATTTCCAAAATATCGGGAGAATATCCCAATTGTGCGTGATTTAGTAATATTACTTGATTCTAGTCAAAGTCAAGGTGAGTTAGACGTATCTTTTGAATATTATGCTAATTTTTTTCGAAAAAAAGTTAAAGATCAAAAGAAGTCAATTAATTATGCATTATCTCCAAGATTTGTTTGTTTGTACGCTAGCAAACAATGTGAACCGAGTGTGCAGCCGAAAAAAGATGCCAACATATAAAAAGCAAAAGTGGAGCACTCAACTTCTTTCAAAGTCTGAAACGACAAAAGTTTAAAGAAAATCAGTGAAAAAGATAAATTAAAATGACATCCAAATTTATTTAAGCCAATATATTGATACTACAGAGAATTTTGATGTTCTTGATCGGTGGAAAGTAAATTTTCAACTTTATCCAGTATTAGTGACAATTGCAAAAAATGTCTTACACGTTCAAAGCTCAAGCGTTGCTTTGAATTAACATTTTTAGTATGTGAAAAAATAATTGGTGAATAAAGATCTAATTTAAAGTCAGAAACACTTAGCATGCTAACATTCATACAAGATTGGTTTGTAGCAAAAGAAAAATAAGACCGCTGGAGCGATCGACGAATTTCAAAACTCAAGTTTCGACGAAGGTCTGAAGTATTCAAAATATATTTTAATAAATCGTGATAAATTTTAGATTTTCAATTATAAAATCAATTTTTAATTTATTTTTATTTTATGATTAGTCAGTATTTTCAACTCAAAATACTAAATAAAAAAATGTTCATTAATTAAAGTAATTTTATATTAAATAATAATAATAGTCAGATCCGGATCATATATTTGGTTCGAACAGGACTTGAACCGATCTATAAATAATAGAACTGATCTGAGGATCGGATTGAACCTTGGAACCGCAACCGATTCCCGCACCACCCGGTTCGAAACTGGACCAGAATCGGAACCCATGAACCGATAAGCATGCCTAATTGTTTCCACTCAATTCCATGCCTTTTTCACCAAAATATGTATGTGTTGTCTTGATACCTGTATATGACACTAAAAAAAATATAAAAACGAATAATTCTGCTCGAAAACAAACAATATCATATCAAATAAAAAGAAAATATAAGTGCTAGAATTGCATTTAACAGGGCTGTATACCTTTGAACCTAAGGACAAAGGCAAGGATATATTGGCTGAAGAGCCCGCCAAGCTGCCCAATGCCCAAGCTATTATTAATGTTGTTATCCAGTGGTCAGATGAGATAGTTCAAAAAAGACTTGAATTTTTTGTTAATAAATTGGTATAATACAGGAAAATACTCATTTCTCTATGATTAGAAAAGAGAAAAAGTTAAAGGTTGCGGATGACCTAGAAGATGACATTCTAAGGTGGGCAGAACAGAGCTAATCTCTTAAGCCTTGCACCATAGAGAGTTCATCGGTTTGGAACTGCGTGAGAGTGTGCCGCGAGAGATAATTAAACATAAAAAAGCCAATTTGATCCGCACAATCTTCAAGTTCGTGATGAATAGGTTGTGATTCAATAGTTGGAGATGGATAATCTGTCAATCTCAATAATGGTCAAATTAAAAAGGCAAGAGTATGAGCTACCTATTGAAGATGATGAATATCAGGCTGAGGAAAGCCTACTTCTAATCAAGCTGGTGGTTATGCTTGTGACCAGCTTATGAAGAATATTGAGTATAGTGAGGTAGATACTCTAGTTGTTAACTCCTCAACTCAATACACTCAAGCTAGGAAACATCTGATCCCTTATCAACCATCCTCTGAAGTAACCGAAGCTCCGCTAGTGCTCAAGGTACCCAACCCAATATTTATATAGATTTTTGGTTACGTCGATCATGCTTCTACCTCTCCTCATCACATGGGTGATTCTACTACTTCTGCTCCAAGTCTTTGCCGCAGACTGCCTCCACAAAAAACCAGATGGGAACTCTTCTTGAGATTCCATTGACCTCGGTCGATGATGTGGTCTAGTCCCTGTCTGAGTTTGAATTCATTGATGCCTCCAAGACAACCACTCCTAAATCTCTAGATTCAAGTATGGCTGAGGAGGAAAATGTTGAAGAGATGGCTGAATCTAGCCCAGATGTCTAAAATTCCAAATTTTGCTCGTCTTACAAATCAAGCTTGTGAGGATCCAATTACTATGGATGAGAATATTACTCCCATTATTTTGTCTTCAAGCGGTGCTCTAATTGTATTCGCTGATGCCGTAGTGACCCAAGTTCTGTTATCAATAAAGTATGACCTAAATATGATTAAGATTTCAATATTTAAGCAAATTAAGTGTTTATTCAACAACTAGTTCAAAATGATTGAAGAGCAGATCAGAACTGTCGATTCAGAATGTCCGAAGTGAATTTGGAAATTCCGAACAGAGATATGAGCTTTCAGATCAGCAATCATACCTTTTGAAGTATTGTGTCAAATAAGCATCGACGCGTAGGAGTTCAGAGCTTCCGAAGGAGAGATCAGAGGGTCCAAAAGGTGTGGCGTTGACATGTAGAGTTCAGAACATATGAACTTGACCTAGGTAAAGTGGATTGGGATTCAGATTTTGTGCACCAATTTCAAAGTATTCTCTCATTTTCTAGTGCATTATAATCTTCTCCCGTTGTTCTCGAATTTGTACGAGTTACGCATAGCTCACGGAGTAAGCGGTGACTCGTGGAGTGAGCTGTGAGGCTATCGACCCCAAAAAGCTGATGATGGGGCCTTATTTATAATATGGGGATAGTAGTTGAAGCATAACTGTAGAATAATACAGTTTTTTGGGTTATAATTTTAGGATCAGTAAGTAAAAATCCTTATTATCCCAGACCGGTGTAGAGGTATGTAAGTACTGACTGAGATATGCATATGAGTATGCATGCTTATGTGTTGAATTTTACTTGTCATTATATGCATGTTTTGTTTCATAATATTTTGCGGTATTTGCATATCATGTTGAGGAAGTATCCTTGAGATAGTCAGCTAATGGGGTCACTACCTTTTCTTGTGGACGATCGGGCACTAGTTGACATCAGATCCAATGGAACAACATGCTATAGTGACCCAATACATTCTAGGTCCACGATCCTGATTCAATGTGGGATTCACCCAATGGTTCGATGGAACAAAGTGCTAAACATTCAAGCACCTCCAGACTGAGCATGAGTTTCCAGTTTGATCATTGATCACAAATTCATGATTCATTCATGCACATATAGGTTTGTATACTCATGTTGTATGTACTGGGAGATTTGTCGCCCACATAATTGCTTTCATCTTGGAAAACCTATTCCACATGACAGGTCTCAGGTTGGACAGACAAGGAGAAGCCAACGGTGACCAATAGATATCATGTGCTTAAGGTTACTTCTTGAAGGGTTTGATTCTTGTTGTTTATTTTGGTTTAGTACTGAGTTCCATTTGGTTGTATCATACTATTCAGGTTTTACCGCTAGAATAACAGAGATGTTTTGGTTTATGATTCTATGATGGTTTACCAGTTTCCTCACTTTATATTAGGAATCTAATTATGTTTAATTAAGTTAATTATTGCATTCTAGTGAAACTTTAATGTAGGCATTCCGGGTAAGGGTCACTACAGACGCTGACCAACAGATGACCAGCATAATATGGATCATCTGCAAATGTTTTTCCTGTCAATACGAGGAGAGGGTCGGTTTACAGTGCCCGAAAGCGTAACGGAAGTTTGAAAAATAATGTTTTTGAACAAGACAAAACCGAGCACCCCTTTTAAGTGTAGCAAATAACAAAAACACAAAAATCTCATACATAGAGTGTTTTAGAAATTTTACCTATCAATCACAAATGATTGATGATGGCTCCAACTAAGTTGTTAAACAACTTAGCTCTTCAATATGTAGACAATCTACAAGCTTCCTATGAGCACTCCTTGCTCAAAATAAAGCCCACCACCAATAAAGAGATCGTCGCTAATTTGCACTAGAAAAATTAGAGGATTTTTCTTTTGAGAAGGATAAGTTTTTTTAACAATTGAAGAAGCAAAATTGAGAGAAAAATAGAATGGAAATTTCGGCCATCACAATGCTTGGAGGAGAGAAGGAAAATTTGTTGGTTGTGTAAAAAGTTAAAAGTTACATGAGCATGCCATGAATTGTTTGTTGAAAAAGTTTCCTCCAACCCTTCACCTCCCAAGCATGTAATTTTATTTGGGCTTGTTGCAATTTCTCAAACGTCCACTACTCGTTTTCTTAAGACGTACTATAATTTTGTTTTCTCCTTAAGCTCCATAATTCAAAATATACATATATATATATATATATATATATATATATATATATATTATATATATATATACTTTAAACACCTTGTACCATTTTCAAAATACAACAACCAACTAACATTTGAAACTCAAAGGACATAGTTCAAATCGTCAAAAATCGTCAGACATTTTACGAAAAATTAAAAAACAATTTTGAAAATATAGCATATACTATAACCTCTCAAAAAACCACTCAAACATAATCGCAGTCACAAAATATCTTTAACATAACTTAAAATCATAAATCATAACTAGTGCGGAAAACTAGCGTTGGTCCTCGGGTTATGTGCAAATTCAGTCCAACAAAGTCAACCATCAGACCTCCAATAATATTATTATCATAATCATCTGCATCAATCACATCTAGTGAGCACTATAATCTTGAATACAAGTACTACATATATAGATCAAATACAAAAAGTGAAAATACTTGTACTTAAAATATCATTTTCATGAAGATGCATAAACTTTAAAACAAAACATTTCCATTAACTTTTCATATAATATTTTCGTAACATTTCATATCACCATAAACATATTCATATTCATATTCGTATATCATATTCATTCATTTTCCTTTCATCACTCCATATCATTCATCATTTTATCATAAACATTTCCTTTTTCATCATAAGAATATACGTTTTCCTTTTATTGAATTTGGATAGTTAATTGTGACTTTCGTATCATCATAAGGTCGATGGATCCATTTATCATAAAACACAGTACTAGGTGGCGGGGACATCAGCGAAACTCTCATGTCAACTGAGCCTTGGCCTTCATCATCATATAGAAAACGATCGGCGGGCTCCCTCTGTGGCTTCTCCATAGACGGGCTCCCTCTGGGTCCTTTTCCCTCACGACATCCCCATTCATATCGTCATAATAGTCAATTACTCCACCTCCTCCAATGTTTCACATTTTCATCACTTTATAAAATTAAACATGCATATAACGTTTTTCTTTTAAACCAAGCATGCAATTTTTTTTAAAATTTTATCGTTTCATCATAAATTCCATGAATAATCAAAAATTCCATGACATGATCGATTAGGGGGATCATCGTTGAGCTGCAATAGCTCGTTCTTGAAATATGAACACCGATTAATTAAATCGAGTTTGGTGTTCAAACCAAGTAGAAGACACTCGAAAATAATCCTTCGTAAAAACCTATTAAATATTTTTAAAGAATTTAAGGCATATGCAAGTTGAATGAGAAAAAAATATTTTAGTTGAAACATTTTATCAAACACCTGGAATGCAATAATTTTGTATTTGAAGAACACATAAAAACTTCAACAATACATCATTAAAACAATGAAAATGAAAGTAAATGCAATAAACAAATAGACACGAATTTGTTTATGCATGTTCGGAGAGTTCAAATGCTCCTACGTCATCCCTTCTTCCCCTCGGGAAGGGTTCACTAGAAGACTTTAATTTATACAACTCTTTGTACAAACCCACTCAGCTTAGGACTTACACTACTGCCTAACTGAACTCCTAGCTCTCAAGATTGTAGGCAGCACCTCACAATCAGCATATTGTTTAATGTCTCATATGCAAAACACATGCACAAGTTTATTGTCTTTGTGCAGACTCACTCAACTAATCTTTGAAGTTCAACTCTCTTTTATATTGTGAGTGATTGTGTATG